>NC_091982.1:89996232-90269165 GCF_044704955.1 Pristiophorus japonicus | reverse complement strand
GAGGGAGGAGAGGGGTGAGGAGGAGGGGGAGGAGGGGGGTGGGGAAGATGGGGAGGAGGAGGAGGAGGGGGGTGGGAGGAAGAGGAGGAGGAGGAGGAAGGCGGGGTGGGAGGAGGGGAGGTGGGAGGTGGAGGACGAGTAGGGGGGTGGGAGGTGGAGGAGGAGGAGGAAGAGGAGAGGTGGGAGGAGGAGGAGGAGGAGGAAGAGGAGAGGTGGGAGGAGGAGGGGTGGGGGGAGGGGGAGGGTGAGTAGGAGGAGGAGGGGGAGGAGGAGGGTGGGAGGAGGAGGAGGAGGAGGAGGGGGGGGTGGGAGGAGGAGGAGGAGGGATGGGAGGGGGGTGGGAGGAGGGATGGGAGGAGAGTGGGAGGAGGAGGAGGAGGAGGAGGGTGGGGAGGAGGAGGGGTGAGAGGAGGAGGAGGGGTGGGGTGGGGAGGAGGAGGGATGGGAGGAGAGTGGGAGGAGAGTGGGAGGAGGAGGAGGGGTTGAGGAGGGGGGTGGAGGAGAAAGGGGGTGTGGAGGAGGAGGGGGGTGGAGGAGAAAGGGGGTGAGGAGGAGGAGAGGAGATGGGTGGGGAGGAGGAGGGTGGGGTGGGGAGGAGGAGGGTGGGGTGGGGAGGAGGAGGGTGGGGTGAGGAGGAGGGGTGAGGGGAGGAGGAGGGTGGGGTGGGGAGGAGGGGTGAGGGGAGGAGGGTGGGGGGGGGAGGAGGAGGGTGGGGTGGGGAGGAGGGGTGAGAGGAGGAGGGGTGAGAGGAGGAGGGTGGGGAGGAGGAGGGGTGAGAGGAGGAGGAGGGGTGAGAGGAGGAGGGGTGAGAGGAGGAGGAGGGGTGAGGAGGAGGAGGAGGAGGAGGGGTGGGAGGAGGAGGAGGTGGCGGCGGGGAGGAGGAGGAGGAGGGGTGGGGAGGGGAGGAGGCGGGGAGTGTCGCAGAGGTCGGGGGGGCGGAGTGTCGCGGAGATCGAGGGAGGTTGAGTCGCAGGGGGTCGGGGGGAGAGTCGCGGAGGTCGGGGGGGGAGTCGCAGAGGTCGGCGGGGGGGGAGAGTCGCGGAGGTCGGAGGGGGGGAGTCGCGGAGGTCGGAGGGGGGGAGTCGCGGAGGTCGGGGGGGAGTCACGGGGGGTCGCGGAGGTCGGGGGGGGAGTCGCGCGGAGATCTGGGGTGGGGGGGGAAGAGTCGCGGAGCTCTGATGGGGGCGGGGGTCCGATCGCCGGGGGGGTGGGAGAGAGCGGGGGTCTGGTCGGATCCGGCCGGGTGGGAGGAGCCTTATCCACGCAGCCCCTGTGAGGCAATTCGGCCAGGGCTAGGGGCTGCGTGCTTCGGGCCCCTCCCACAGTTCTGGGCGCCTGGAGCTACTGCACATGCGCGCCCACTGTAGCGCGCATGTGCAGAGGTCCCGGCACTGTTTTCAGCGGAGGGACCTGCTTCCGCCCCCCGCAGCTCGTGCTGCGCCGCGCCCAGCTCCAGTTGACCTGCAGGGAGCTGGAGAATAGGTAAATTTTTTTGCCGCACTTTGTGGCGCGACAAACGGGCGTCCAGGTCCGGGCTGCGCCGTTTTAGGCGCGGCCCGAAACTTGGGCCCTCTGAGTCCAAATTTCCACAACCCCTTTTTCCGGCGCACTCTCCCGAGATGCGTCGACTTTGTGTGCTCAAAGAGGCACAAAAAACGTACTAGCAATTCTGGCCGCTCTGCTTTTTGTCTTGGGTCCTGGCGTGGCGTTTCTCGTGACGTGAGGGGTGGAGCTACAGCCCTCTGCCAAAAACAGTGCCAGCAGCTGTCCGCATGCGCAGCAGAGCGTTCACGCATATGCAGTAGCTCCTCCCATGACGGTGATGATGACGCCTGCAGCATGGGACCCAATGCGTCCCGCCCCTATCCCAGGGCAAATGGCCTTCCCGCGCTGAGGGCTACAAGAAACAGTTTGGTGGGAGGAAGAGTTTTGATCGGGGTGGGGGGGGAGTTTTGATCGGGGTGGGGGGGATGGGGAAGAGTTTTGGTCGGGTAGGGTGGGGGGAGAAAGAATCTTCAAAGATTTTCCGGTACTTTAATATCTAGCTATCTTTACTAAAAAATTCCCTATCTGGAGTATCTTAAAGCTCACCCACTATTGCATAGAATTCTAAAATATTACTAATTATCAGTCACACTACGCAATGCTGAACACCAAAATTTAAGTTTACATTTTGACATGCTCTTTTTGTTAAGTCTAACGTTTTAAATTTCTAAACCTAGTCAGGGCAATTCTTTGGTGCTGCAGAAGTCAAATCCAGTGTGGTGTGATGCCGCACACGAATCCATTAGCCGAGAGCGTTGGTGCTCTTGATCTATTATTTACAAAGAAAACCCTCCCCTTGCTTAAGTGGCCCCTATACTTCAGCCTTCATTACAAGATCATTTTTGTTCTTGAAAAAACCCCATACTCAGTTTAATCAGGCTGATAGCACCTACACCCTGTCCAGTCTCGCTACTTGGGATGAAAAAAAAACTAGCATTCCTATTTGGAGGCTTCCTGCACTGATTTCTTAACTCTCTGCAAGGGTTTTCTGTGCAGCCACAAGTGGCTACATACACTGGCCTAAGTTAGTTTGGCGCAACAATTAGCTGTCCAAACTGGCTTAAATGGCCAAAACAGATGTAGGTGGCTGGTAACCCCCTTTTGAAAAAAAAACGAATCTAAAAAGAATCCTAACTAACTCACTTACACTGGCGCAAATTAAATGTGCAGAATGGGGATTTTTAAGATACTCCAGAAAAATCAAGTTGCTCCAAAAAAGACGGAGCAACTCCTGGCCAAATTTGGGCCCTATGATACTATTATCACTGTTCCCTAAATGTTCACCTACTGATAGTTGCTCCACTTGACCTACCTCATTTCACAGAACCAGATTCAGCAATGCCTCCTCTCTCGTCAGGCCAGAAACATACTGATCAAGAAAGTTTTCCTCAACACACTTCAGAAATTCTTTCCCTTCTCTGCCCTTAACACTATTATGATCCCAGTCCATATTCGGATAGTTGAAGTCCCCCATGATTACTACTCTGTAGTTCTTGAACATCTCTATAATTACTCTGTAAATTTTCTCCTCCATATCTTTTCCACTATTTGGTGGTCAATAGAATATACCTAGTCATATAATGGCACCTCTATTATTTCTTAACTGTAGCCATATAGATTTTGTCCTTGAGCCCTCCAGGATATCCTCCTTCTCCAGCACTGTAACATTCTTCCTAACCAATATTACCACACTACCTTCTATCTTTCCTTTCCTATCTTTCCTGAACACCTTATAACCAAGAGTATTAAATACCCAATCCTGTTCTTTTTTGAGCCAGGTCTCTGTTATTGCCACTACATCATATTCCCAATTTCCCTGGATGACCACGGGAATCAGGCAGCTCGGGAACCACGTCGGTGAACCTAAGGTTCAGTGGCCATTGATCCAGCTCCTCAGTGCACAGGATGGAAAGCACAATAAAAACTCCCATCTGACACCTGGTTACTTTCCTCGGGCAGATTCTGTTGCTGAGTGTAATGTCAGCACAGATTAAGCTTTCTAGTGATTTCAAGTCTTTTCAACAAAACTATCACCTCATTAGTACCACCTATCACACCATTGACACATTGCTTCTCTCATCTCTACTTGACCTGCCATCTATTATATCAGCATGTGTGCCACTTATACTGTCTCACCTTGGTCCTCAGAATCTGACCTCGATGTGCCCCAACACAAGCAGCATCAGGCACACCATCAGCACCAACAACAACACCACCAACCTTCTCCTCACCAATCTGGTGCTGCACAGAACAGAGAGCGTCAGTGCAGGGCTGTGCTGTGCCAGAGGTGATATCCCCAACACGGTATAGAGGCAGAGGATGAGCTTCCTCAACATGACAAAGGAGATTCAGGCTATCACACCAGGTTGTCGCAGACATTTGCAGATTGCTGGAGCAAGATCCGCAACCAGAGGAACGGGTGGACACTCGTTGCCAGTGGCTTACGAAGTCACCTGTGCCCTCAACTTATTTACCTCAGGCTCCTTCCAGGGATCTGCAGCAAACAGCTGCGGCATCTCGCAGTCGGCCGCCCACAGATGCATTGCACAGGTCACCAATGTTCTGTTGGACAAGTCAACCAATTATATCAACTTTGCCACTGATGAAGCCAGTGTTACTGAGCGGGCGCTGGCCATTGCCGCTCTGGCTGGCTTTCCATGGATGCAGGGCATTATTGACTGCACACATGTGGCCATCAGGGCACCCATCATCACCCAGGGGTGTTTGTCAACTGCAAGGGCTTCCACTCCTTCAATGTGCAGCTGGTCCGCATCCATAGGAAGATCATCATGCATGTGTGCACCTAATTCCCTGGATGCTGCCATGACTCCTCATCATGGCCAGATTTACTTAACTTCAGCGTTACATCCATATGGCTGTGCCAGGCTCCCAACACCCCACTGTAACACCATAAAGCATCCCTACAATGGTCAAGCCATTCCTTTCGCACTGACCACCATTGCTGGAGGTAACATTCTCACCATTCACTCGAACTCACTAAGTCATATCCAAAGTTGCAGACAGAATTGGTCATGACAGAAAGTGGTAAAAATAATAATTGTTATCTGTGACATCAGATTAACATAAACTTATCACAAACGGTTATTAAAACACCCAAGTGCTTATCGTTGTGCATCTACTTATGCTTCTTCGTTCTCTTACACATGCTTCTATAAGGTGCTACCCCTGTGGTTTCAGCTGAGGTAGTGGCAGCCAGCTCACTTCCCTGCTGCAAATGCATGGACACTTTTGGCAGATATCCTCTGGGTCTTGGAGCCTGTGATGGCCC
Source organism: Pristiophorus japonicus (assembly GCF_044704955.1). Taxonomy (NCBI): domain Eukaryota; kingdom Metazoa; phylum Chordata; class Chondrichthyes; family Pristiophoridae; genus Pristiophorus; species Pristiophorus japonicus. The sequence goes on along the minus strand of NC_091982.1, from coordinate 90,264,331 downwards.
CGCCAAAATCTTTTCCTGCGACTGTGCAGGGGCACACTCAGCCATCACGGCCACGGGACGTATGTGGGGCCCTGACTGAGGGGGAAGCAATGAGGGAGAAGTGTGAGTGCTTTGAGAAGAGCCGCCACTTCTATGTCTCCTCTCACTGCCATCCCTCTCATGGGCCACTCGCACTTCCCTGTTAGCAAGGAGCTGGAGAGCATCTTGCTGTACAGCAGTGATGCCATGAGCACCTGCCATCTGTTCTCCACAGATAGCTATCTATTCGTCATAGATAGCATGTGCTCCTGTGAGTGGTGCCTTAGCTGCTCCATGAAGGTGGCCATCCTTTCCATGGAAGAGCCGACAGTCACCGTCGCCTGTGACATGGTGGAGATGGACTCCTCCATTCGCTGCACATTTTCAGACATCACAGTCGCAACACCTATCAAAGGCTCCTGCTCTTCTTCCTGCACCTCGAGGATCACCATCTTTCTGGATGGCCCGCGCGGCTCAGCATCTGCATTCAGCTGAGCAGAGCTGGGAGCAGCCTGTGCCCTCCAACAAAGAGTCTGCAATGCTGTCCCTGTCTCCACCATTGCCTCTTGCTCACTTATGACTTGTGACACACCAGGTGACAAAACTACTCTATCTCGCATGGCACCAACCGAGGTGTGCGTATCTGTGCTTGTGCTGGGTCCGCTCATGTCTGGTGACGGTGCTCCCTCAGAGGTTGGAGGCTCCTCTGAGGAGTCATCTTCCTATTGCTCCTGTACAGGTTGGGGGGGGGGGGGGGCTCTTGATGGGCCTCTGTGGGAGCAAAGAGATGATTTACAAATATCATATCAAGAATTGGTAACGATACCTTTATGCACATGATAAACATTCACTGGCTGCTGAGATCAGGCCGCATATGAGTGACTGCTGTATGCCATGTGGCTGCATAAGATGTAATTCTGTCACCAGCTGTCCCCCTCTCTCCGTCTCCTACTGCCAGCTACTCTGCGACTCCTGATAGTTCCAGGGCGACCTCCTCCGGTTCTCTCCCTCTTCCTCTTATTGTGGGCTCTCTTCTCCTGCAAGAAGGGAAAAAAGAGAACTGTGAGTGAGAATGATGGAATGAGTGGAAGGAATGGATGAGTTACATCTTTAGAGGGTGACTATGATGGAGTGGGGTACCAATGATGGAGTGGGGTACCAATGCCAAGTGGCCTCCTTGTGTGTTGTTAGTTGGTATGATTGCATTAGGATGAGGGTGAGTGTGAGGGGTGACTAGTGAGATGGCGATGTGATAATGTAGATCGAAAGAGAGGGATGGGTGGAAGTGCAAGCTATGTTGGTGCGAGTAAGGTTGTGCAGGATTCGGCTTGGGAACGCAGAGTGATGGGAATGAGATGTGAGGCATAGCAGGGTGAAGTTGAGTATGGCTTTGCACTCACCTTTCTTAATCTAATGAGATCATTGAAACATTGGTGGCACTGCATCCAGGTCCTCCTGACTACAGCCCATCTGTTCACCTCCTCTGCAATCTCCATCCAGGCTCCTTTTGTCTGCTGGGGAGGTCTCTTCTGTCCATCCGAAGGGAAGGACCTTCTGCGTGCTCTCTCTTTCTCCACAAGCATATGGAGGGAGTCATCTGAGAATCTGGGTGCAGCCCCCTGCCTCCATGCAGTCATGTTTCCAAGTATTTGGAGCACTCCAATACTCCAGCACAGTGACTGCACACTCCTAGATAAACCTTCAAATGCAATGTGGCCATGCTCCTGTAAATATTCTGGCTGAAAACTCGTTGCAGATGATGTCATCAGACCCGCACCATTGAATAGGGCCGGGTAACGCACAGGGTGGGCTTAATAGGCACCATTAAGGGGAAGTCGATCTCAGGAGTGGGATGAAATGACCCGTCACGGCGACTGCCCACACCCGACGCGCCCAGGTACAGAAAATTCTAGCCATTATGGGGAATAATGGATTCAAACACTTCCCCTGCTGTTTTGGCCAATAAAGAGAGATACATAATGAGCTGTTAAAACTAAATTGATTGAATATTGTCACCTTTCCAGAGAGGGGGCTAGGGACTAGCACTCAACAATAAACTGCCAGAGAAAATGCATAATAAACTGCAATGGATCAAGTAACAATCCATGTTTACAGTTGGTCCCCCAGCTCCTGTGACATTATACAATATTATACTTACCTACTGTGGGACTACACATGTGCAAAGTGAAATTGAATCTTTCTATTCATTGATAAGAAATTAAATAAAAATATAGATCAATCTGACCTGGGAAAAATATGATATTTGAAAATTAACCTGAAATGCCAATTTAGATTCTTCAAGCTTTGAATTCTGTCTGTTTCATATATCACAGTGAGAGCTTAGTCCAATTTTATATTCTGTTGCCTCAAATCGTACCAGAACAGACAAGTCAAAACCAATGAAATTATTAAACTGAACTGAGGTGTAAAAAGGGATCAGTTACAATGTTCATTGAAGTTAACAGCATTGACAGTCACAAGCCATGAAAGAACCAAAAAAAGCAATTTGGAATAAGTCGGTTTAAACAAGCACACCAAGTTTTATTCAGTTTTATGTGTGTCCAGTGCTGTTAAGTTGTGTAAGGGGTGGTTTGCAGGGGGTCAGCTTTCCCTTCTGACCTTATATGAGCGGTTCCGAATCGCTCCCACACCCTTGGTTCTAGACACTGGAATTATGAAGGGACTGTGACAGACTTGGACAGACAATCGGTTTCAAGGTAGGAAGCAGGTATGGCTTTATTGTGTTTAAAAAGAAGTAAAAGGCACACCTTTAATAACACACACAGACCAATACACACTGAGGGGTACAATACATTGAATAAATTGTCCAATTACAGTCTGTGGGGAAAAGAATACAGCTTAAACTCTAAATGGGGTAAAGCGGCGAATGCAGATACATTTACACAAGTTATCCCAGCCTCCCTCCCCCAATTCCCCTAACTAACTAAGTTATAGCTCTGTGGGTTCAGGGGCCATGCTCACCAATCCCCTTTTTGACAGTTGCCGGTGAATCACGGTTTCGGGGTTCGCTGCACTTGGCCTTCTAGGCGAGCCGTCGGAGGAGAGGACTTCGGACTGCGTAGTCTTCGGTTGGGGTGCGTCCGTTGATGCGGTAAGTTGCGTTTTGGATGTATGGGGTAAGTACCCACTTTCTTTGGTTAGGAATAGTTTTAGTTAGTCCCTTTTGGTAATTTCTCACCCGTTGGTCATTCCGAAGTAGATTGTAGAGTGGAAATAAGTGTCGATTCTTCGGTTTTTGCTGAGGTGGTTTTGGTTGGTTGTTTCGCTGGTTGTGGTGACCCGGGTTGTCAATTTGGTTGCTGACAACCTTCCATTTCGTGGGCCTCATGCTTGGTCTGTCCTTGATGATTTCTTGTAGTTTCCTTCACTACTCCATTTCTTCACTCCCCACCTCCGGCTGCTTGTGTCTGTCTGTGTTTGAGTCTGTGTTCTGCTGTTCGAGTCTGTGTTCTGCTTTCTGTGTTCTGTTCCTTGGTAAAACTGGGAATAGATATACCCACAAAAGGCTTCCTTATCTCCCACCAAATCTAGCCCAGCTAACTGAAACTTGATTAAGTGGTTTTAATCTGGCGTTAATAGGCTTTTCGAAGTTGGTGAGTTCTCCATTGTGCTAGTCTGGCCTGAGCCAGATATTTCTATGCCTGTTGAAAAGGTGTTGGAATATGTATGTGACATTTGGGTCCTCCGGGTGCGGTGATAAATGTTTCTTCCATCGTTGATTGTTTAAATGCTAATGTTTTCAAGGGGCAAGTTTCGAGGGTATACAGTTCCCAGACAATTTGATTAGTTCCAATGTCCAAACTGGCCCTTTAGATATTGACCCCACCCCTTTTCTTGCAGACCCAACATACACCTTTTAAAAATCCCAAATTCGATTAAAGTTCGTAGTTTCTTCCATGTGCACTTTAGGATTTCAAACTTTCTGGTCGATAGTTCCAAATTAAATTCCCTTTCCTTTGAGTCCAAACACTGGGGGTGAATCTCCATGAATGCACCCCCTTTTATCCCCTGCAGGCCTCGTCTGCCCCTTTAAAATTAATTTGTGTCCCAAAGTTTTCCTTCCATTTTAAAAGTCCAGAAAGGGATTCTTCTCCTCTGCAGGGGAAAGGTACCTGGAATCTTTGCGAGATATTGGTAAATTCTACATTCCCCCCTGTGATACCATATGACTTGTAGTATCATTCTTCGAGGTGAGCAAAGTTCCTGACTCCCAAGAGATAACCTTCCCCGTAAATTAGCTAAACTAATATCCAAAATGCATTACACTTATGCAACATCACCATAGATACACACTTTTCCCTTTACAGGTACAAACTTTTTACATACCCTCCCAGCTTGGAGGGGGTTCAATCACTACAATTGCATTTCAGCACAGTTACATTTCATTTCAGTTATATTATATTCACCAGCATATAGGCAACGTACAACCACATTACAGAAGGAAAAAAAATAGATTAAAACTAAACAACATCAATTGGTCTCCTGAGGTTTGTCCATCACCCGGTAATGTCTAGATCCTGCCCTTGAGAACTGCTCTCAGGCTGGCTGACACACAAGACAAACTCAAAATAATCACCTAAACATTACTGCAACATTAACCTCAATTCTAAACTAAACCTTAAAATGTAAAATGGTGCAGTCAGCTGCCTTAAACTAAAATTAGAGCTATGTACAACCGCCACCCGTCTCTGGGTGGCCTGGTTAGTCCCTGTCAGGCCCATGCCTTGTGCGGCCTGATAGCCGCCTGGATGCTAGGGTTTCCCCGCAGCTGGTGAGCTGGAGACCCTTGTCTCTGGGACAGCTCGTGGCTACTGCTCCTGTGAGACCCTCACCACTGGAGGCGGCTGGCTGGTGGTCCCTACTCTGAGCGGCTTCTGACCTTCGACCTTTCCTGTCAGGCTGCCCTTCTCTTAGGGTAGAATCGCTGGGGTTCAGATGCCGGTAACCACGGTATCTTTGGCCGTGGTGTACGGAGGGTCCTTCTCAGGGCTTGGGTTACTGGGGGTGCGTCCGAATCCCAAACGATGGGTGAGATAGCCCCTCCAGTACTGCAATTCACCGCCCCTATAGGCACGGTTTCTGAGCCTGCCGCATTCCCTCAATCGGGGGTGGCCAATGGAGGGTCCCTGTCCTGAGGACGGTTCACCCCTCCCGGCTGCCCTCTGTGTTTGGCTGACCCTGGGTTGTACAGCTTGCATTGGTTGATGTGGAACCACTTAGTACGGCGGGGCAGCTTTATGGCATAGACCATCGGGCTTGCCTTGTCCACAATGCTGTATGGCCCCATATATAATGCTTCAAAAACCCCGACCCGAGCATAGTTCCTCACCATGACCCGGTCCCCTATCTCCCATTCGTGTTGTTTGCTGGGTTCTGGCAGCAATCGGTTCCCCTGATGCTGTCTGCCCATGTTACTAGCAGCCTGCCAGTGAATCTGTTTGAGGTGTTCAAACAGGTTCCTGACAAACCGGTCCCGGTTCACCTCTCTGAGCTGATGTTCTGTGAGCACCGGGGCTAGAACATGGGTGGGGGTTCGCATGATCCGGCCAGTCATGAGCTCGTATGGGGAATACCCGGTGCTTTTTGACTGGCTAGCTCGGATCCCCATTAGGACCAATGGTAAGACCTCCATCCACTTTTGGGGTGAGTCTCCCGTCTCCTTCCGCAGCCTTTCTTTAATGGTGCGGTTTAAACGCTCCACAATACCAGATGACTGTGGATTGTGGGCAACGTGCCATTTCCCCTCAATGCCGAGCACCTTAAGGGTTGCCTGCATTACCTGCCCGGTGAAATGGCTCCCCTGGTCCGACTCCACATACTGTGGGAGTCCCCACCGGGATAACACTTCCCTCACTAGAATCTTAGCTGTCCCTAGTGCGGTGGCTGTTCGGCAGGCGAAGGCTTCAACCCACTTTGAGAACACGTCCACCAGGACTAGGCAGTATTTGTAGCCTCCCTGGGTGGTGGGTAGGGGCCTGATGTAGTCAATTTGGATTGACTGCCATGGTCCCTCTACCCTCCTGACGTGTCCTAGGGACACCTTCCTTTTCTGGGGGTCAGGGTTGTTTGCAGCACACACCAGGCAGTTCGCACGGAACTCGCGGACGTCCTCCCTGAGTCCCGGCCACCATCCTGCCTGTTCCACCCGTTGCCAGGTGGTCTCAGGCCCGGGGTGTCCTGCTCCTGGACCCTCATGGGCCAGTTTTAGGAATTCCCTCTGGTGCTGCTGTGGCACGACCCATTGTCCCTCTTTACACAGCATGCCTTCCTTAACGGTAATGGTGCTGTGCCGTACGGACCTTCTACTCTCTCCTCTAGCTAGCGCGTTCAGGACTGGATCCTGTGCCTGAACTGTTTTTAAGTCCGGGGCCAAAGCTATCCCTGTACTCTCTGCTGCCCTGTTCTTATTCTTGACCGCTGCTATGCGGCCGGTGTCATAGGGGTCCCAGAACTTTCCCGTGCGGTCACCTTTTTTGGCCAGTTTGTCAGCCTGTTGGTTTCCCTCTGCACGGGGTTCGGTTTTTGAATGGGCCTTCACCTTATATATGTAGACCTTTCTTTCTCCCCCCACCGCTGTCATGATTTTCTCCAGCAGGGGCTTGATTGCCAGGGGTCTCCCGTCAGCGGACGTGTATCCGCGACAGGACCAGATAGCCAGGTACTCCGTACATGAATTGCAGGTGAACATACTTTCCGAGCAAATCGTGTATGGGGTAGGGAATTCCTCGGGGTGGGTCACCACGTACATTACGGCGGACAGTTCAGCATGCTGGGCGCTCATGGTGCTGGGGAGCTTGATTGCCAGGGCAATACCTGCCCTTGGGTCATAGACTCCGCACCCAGTGAGTCGTTCGCCAGCAGATACCGTGCTGGACCCGTCCACGTAGATGTCCTGGCCTGTAGGGTATAACCCCGCCCGAAGGCCAATGTTTACCTCCCATACCCCTTCTATGGAGCACCTGTGGGCTTTCCCTGGATAGATTAGGTTGGCTGCGAGCCTTGGCTCGCGGGGGCCTTCTACTCTCAGGTCCATCTGGGAGAGGAGCAGGGTCCAGCGAGAAATGCGGGCACTGCTCACCGTCCCGTCCTTAATCCTCCATCTAGGAGCATCTGAGTAGGTGTGTGGTGGGTTAGGAGTGTTAGAGGAGACCCTCCCGTGAAGATCAAGGATCTTTTCACTGCCCAATATGTGGCTAGGAGATGTCTCTCACAGTTGGAGTACCCCTTCTCCACATCTGTGAGGATCCTGGAGGAGTAAACCACCGGCCTCAGCTGGCCGTGCCGCTCTTGAAGCAGTACTGAGCTCAAACTGTCCCCGCTGGCTGCCACCTCCAGGAAAAACTCCTTTCCTACATCTATCGCTCCTAAGGCTGGCGCGGTCTGCAAGTCCTTCTTGAGCTGATTAAATGCTGCCTCGCAACCCTCATCCCAGTCCCACTCTACCCCCTTGTGTAGGAGCCTGAGCAGAGGGGCTGCGGTGGCTGCATAATCCTCAATGAAGTCTCTGCAGTACCCGGTGAGTCCCAGAAAGGATCTTGCCCCTGTCACTGTGTTGGAGGCTGGTAACTCCTGTACTGCCTCCCTTCTAGCCTTGTCTATGGCCCTTTCCCCAGGAATTTAACTTCCTTATAGCCGATCTGTGCCTTCTTGGGGTTTACTTTAAACCCTTCTTCTTTTCGCAGCTCCAGCAGCTCAGCCAGCAGTGGGCCATGCTCCTCCCCCTGATCGGTGAACAGGAGCAGGTCATCCACATACTGCACCAACTGCTGGGGCCTGCTATAGCCCTTTAAACAGTTCGCCATACATTGGTGAAAAATGCTGGGACTATTGTGGAAGCCTTGGGGAAGACAGTTCCACGTGTATTGTTGGCCCTTAAAGGTAAAGGCGAACTTGTACTAGTCCTCCCGTTTTAAAGGAATGGACCAGAACCCATTTGAAATGTCCAGCACCGTGAAAGTGGTCGCAGATGCTGGAATACTCCAAATGAGATCCGCTACGGCTGCTACAGTGGGTGCACAGGCAGGGATATTCTTATTTAATACTCGATAGTCCACGATGGCCCTCCATGAGTTGTCCGGTTTCTTAACCGGCCACAATGGAGAGTTCACATGGGTTGCTATTGGTCTTAACACCCCTTGCTCTACCAGTGATCCCAGCGCCATTGTCAGGTCTGCCTCTGCCTCCCTGGGGAAGTTATATTGCTTTTGTGGTCGGGTCATAGGGTCCCCTACTATACTAACTTCCACCCCCTTTACCCTACCACAGTCATGTTTGTGGGTGGCAAATGCTGCAAGATGTGCCCGTACATATGCCTGGTACTCCACTGGGGTGTTACTGACCAGTAATTCCAAGTCATAACCCTCCTTTGGCTTCACGGTACACAATGTTCCCTTGGCCCCTTTTTCTGGGATCACCGCCACCTCACCTTCCCTGTCAGTCACTATGGCTCCCCATAGACAGTGATTCCTGAGATCCACTAGGATCTGGTGGCCAATGATAAAATCAGCTCCCAGGATCCCTTTTCCCTTCTGCTCCCATTTCATCAGGATACACTTCGATTTGGTTTTGAGTGTCCCTAACTTAATGGTGAGCGGGATGGAAAATGAACCAGTTTGCTCATTGCCTGTGAACCCCACTAGACTGTACGGGACCCCGTTCGATAGAGGTGAGGTAGCTGGGTTATCTGCATATACAAGGGTGCTGGAAGCACCAGTATCTAGCAGGTAGGTCCCTTTCACTTTCTCCACCTCCATCGTAACGCACAGTCTCTTCCAGGCATCGTACTCTAGGGAACACAGGTACACAGGCTGCGCTGGCTCTAGTCATGCATCTGGGTGGGTTGGAGCAGAGGGTTTTACCGTACCGGCTACTGGACCGGTTGCGATAGCTACTGCTCCCTGTCCGTTTATGAGTGTCTGTAGGGCGGCTACGAGTGTCTCATATGAGTCGGGTGTTCCTGCCCCGGTGTTACGGGCTGGGGCTGGAGTGGCCCTTCCCTTAGTCTCGTTCCATGGGTTCCTACAGTCCTTCCTCCAGTGCCCACTTTTCCCACGCCCAAAACACTCGCCCCCTTTGTGGGGAGGATTCCCACCTTCCTGATGCCACTCTCTCTTGCCTTGGCTGGGTTTAATCTCATGGACCCTCCCTTTAGAGGAGGGCTCCTCTGTCCCTCTACCGTTCCGGTAAGCCAGTGTCAACTGTCTGACCACTGTCTCCTTGGTGGTTCTGGGATCTCTTGGATCGAGCCAGACCTCGGCTTTTGCCTTTACTCCAGGTAAGCTGTTTGCCACCAGGCTGCGGAGCCAGTGAGCCAGCTTGTTAGGGTTCAGGTGGGCCCGGTCAAGAACCCCACTACAGGCCCTTTCGTAGACCGGCCACAACCTGTCGGCGAAAGCCTGTGGAGTCTCCCCATTGAGCTGCACTGTTTTCTCCACTCGGGAGAAAGGACTCCCGTCATTCATACCCATGGCCTCTAGAAGCTCCTCCTTAACTGTAGCGTACGTGTTTCGTCCCTTTCTGCTGTCTGCAGAGAGGGAATGGCACAGCTTAGTGTCTAGCGAGAAGAGCAACAGCTTAGCCTGCTCTGAATCATCGCACCCGTTAATATCCCCTGTGTGTTCCACTTCCAGGAAGTGTACCGAGGGATCCCCCTGTTGGGTGAGCTTACTTAGGTGGCCTATCATAGCCCTCAGTTTTTGGGTGTCGTGGTGGACTATGAAGTTGCTTTCTAGGGGTCCTGCTGCCCCATTGGCATCAGGCGGGCCAAACTTCTGCTGCTGGACCGGGTGCATTGGCCCTGGTTCCGGCCCTTGTATTGGTTCGCCCGCTTCCCACTGCTGCCAAGCCGAGTTAAAACTCGGGGCTGCCGGTGTTGGTAGTTTGCAATCCTTGCCTGCCCCACACTCTGGCTGACACCCCTGCTGCCCCGGGCCATTCCTGGGAGCTGCAGGCGGTGACTGAGGGGTTTCTCCTTGCCCAACCAAGTGTTCCTGGGCTAAACCCGGGTTTATCAGGCACACCATGCCTTTAGCCCGGGATAGAGCAAGGTTCAAGCTTTGGATCTGCTGCTGGCAGGGGCCGTGGTCTCCTGCCTCAAATTCCCTGGTACTGGCTACCTTATAGGCTACCTGAATGTCTCTCACCCTCTCCCCGTACTCTTTAACTTGCTTGGCGAGGCAGGAATTCTCTTCCCGCAACGCCCGTTCGCTATTCTTGGCTTCAATAATCTGACACTGTAAAAGGTCCAATTGAGTTTTGTACCTTTCTTTAGTGAGCTCTCTACTTTCCTTTAACTGTCCCACCTCTGTCCACAGCCTTTCCCCGACTGTGGCCCTTGAGCTGGACCTCTCTTCTGCCTGTCTCAATACTCCCTTTAATTTCTCATTCTCCTCATCTAGAAGCCGGATCTGTTGCTGAAGGCAAATTAGCCAAATGGCCTTCTCTATCGACTTTTTATGGTCCTTGCTCTCGGTCCATTGAGCTGCAGCATCTTCTGGACGCTCAGCATACAATAGATCGAGTACCCACTCCTTAGCCACATTTACCTTCTTAAACACATACGAGGAAATCCCCTCTTCCATTTTGCTTTGTTTCCTGAAACCAGTCTCTCTCTTATCACGTCCCTTGTACCAGTGTCCCATCTGGGTCGCCATTATGTAAGGGGTGGTTTGCAGGGGGTCAGCTTTCCCTTCTGACCTTATATGAGCGGTTCCGAATCGCTCCCACACCCTTGGTTCTAGACACTGGAATTATGAAGGGACTGTGACAGACTTGGACAGACAATCGGTTTCAAGGTAGGAAGCAGGTATGGCTTTATTGTGTTTAAAAAGAAGTAAAAGGCACACCTTTAATAACACACACAGACCAATACACACTGAGGGGTACAACACATTGAATAAATTGTCCAATTACAGTCTGTGGGGAAAAGAATACAGCTTAAACTCTAAATGGGGTAAAGCGGCGAATGCAGATACATTTACACAAGTTATCCCAGCCTCCCTCCCCCAATTCCCCTAACTAACTAAGTTATAGTTCTGTGGGTTCAGGGGCCATGCTCACCAATCCCCTTTTTGACAGTTGCCGGTGAATCACGGTTTCGGGGTTCGCTGCACTTGGCCTTCTAGTTGAGCCGTATCCCGGTCGGAGGAGAGGACTTCGGACTGCGTAGTCTTCGGTTGGGGTGCGTCCGTTGATGCGGTAAGTTGCGTTTTGGATGTATGGGGTAAGTATCCACTTTCTTTGGTTAGGAATAGTTTTAGTTAGTCCCTTTTGGTAATTTCTCACCCGTTGGTCATTCCGCAGTAGATTGTAGAGTGGAAATAAGTGTCGATTCTTCGGTTTTTGCTGAGGTGGTTTTGGTTGGTTGTTTCGCTGGTTGTGGTGACCCGGGTTGTCAATTTGGTTGCTGACAACCTTCCATTTCGTGGGCCTCATGTTCGGTCAGTCCTTGATAATTTCTTGTAGTTTCCTTCACTACTCCATTTCTTCACTCCCCACCTCCGGCTGCTTGTGTCTGTCTGTGTTTGAGTCTGTGTTCTGCTGTTCGAGTCTGTGTCCTGCTTTCTGTGTTCTGTTCCTTGGTAAAACTGGGAATAGATATACCCACAAAAGGCTTCCTTATCTCCCACCAAATCTAGCCCAGCTAACTGAAACTTGATTAAGTGGTTTTAATCTGGCGTTAATAGGCTTTTCGAAGTTGGTGAGCTCTCCATTGTGCTAGTCTGGCCTGAGTCAGATATTTCTATGCCTGTTGAAAAGGTGTTGGAATATGTATGTGACATTTGGGTCCTCCGGGTGCGGTGATAAATGTTTCTTCCATTGTTGATTGTTTAAATGCTAATGTTTTCAAGGGGCAAGTTTCGAGGGTATACAGTTCCCAGACAATTTGATTAGTTCCAATGTCCAAACTGGCCCTTTAGATATTGACCCCACCCCTTTTCTTGCAGACCCAACATACACCTTTTAAAAATCCCAAATTCGATTAAGGTTCGTAGTTTCTTCCATGTGCACTTTAGGATTTCAAACTTTCTGGTAGATAGTTCCAAATTAAATTCCCTTTCCTTTGAGTCCAAACACTGCGGGGGGGTCTCCATGAATGCACCCCCTTTCATCCCCTGCAGGCCTCGTCTGCCCCTTTAAAATTCATTTGTGTCCCAAAGTTTTCCTTCTATTTTAAAAGTCCAGAAAGGGATTCTTCTCCTCTGCAGGGGAAAGGTACCTGGAATCTTTGCGAGATATTGGTAAATTCTACAGTTGATTGCACAAGCTTACTGAATATGTAATTGATTATATGTATATTTTTAATTCATTGAATTATGCACTATTTTGTATTTTAAATCCATAGCCTTAAGTTCTAAATGACCATTTTACACAGTGATATAAGTTAAATGTGTACACTAATCAGGATCACGGCTTGCATGTAATTGTACAGCAGGCGGAGGATGGTAACAAATTTTGGGGGCAGCCGAAATGGAGCAGAATGCTCCATAATCCCTCACGGTTGACAGTGTCAAAGGCTTTTGTGAGGTCAAATAAGGCCATGTACAAGGGTTGGTGCTGCTCCCTGCACTTCTCCTGTCGTTGTCGCACAGTGAAGATCATGTCAGTTGTACCCCTTAATGGTCGGAATCCACATTGTGACTCTGGGAGGAGCTCATCAGCCGCAGGGGGAAGATGATGAAGGAGGATTCTTGTGATGACATTCCCAGTGCTGACAGCAGGGAGATTCTTCTGTAGTTGACACAGTCGGACTTGTCCCCTTTTTTGAAGATGTTCATGCTTACAGCATCTCTGAGATCTCCTGGCATGCTCTCCTTCTAGATAAGAGAGATGAGGTTATGCATTCACGCCAATAGTGCTTCTCTGCCATACTTTAATACCTCAGCGGGGATTCCATCTGCTCCTGATGCCTTGTTGTTCTTGAGCAGACATCACAAAGTGCTGGAGAAGTACCACCAGCGCTGCCTCTGCAAGATCCTGCAAATCCACTGGGAGGATAGACACACCAACATCAGTGTTCTCGCTCAGGCCAACATCCCCAGCATCGAAGCACTAACCACAATCAACCAGCTCCATTGGGTGGGCCACATCATCCGCATGCCCAACACGTGCTGTACTCGGAACTCCTACATGGCAAGCGAGCCCCAGGTGGGAAGAGGAAACGTTTCAAGGACACCCTCAAAGCCTCCTTGATAAAGTGCAACACCCCCACCAGCACCTGGGAAACCCTGGCCCAAGACTGCCCTAAGTGGAGGAAGAGCATCTAAGAGGACACTGAGCACCTCGAGTCTCGTCGCCGAGAGCATGCAGAAATCAAGCGCAGACAGTGGAAGGAGCATGCAGCAAACCAGACTCCCCACCCACCCTTTCCTTCAAGCACTGTCTGCCCCACCTGTTGCAGCGACTGTAATTCCTGCATTGGACTGTACAGCCACCTGAGAATTCACTTTTAGAGTGGAAGCAAGTCTTCCTTGATTTTGAGGGACTGCCTATAACGATGATGATGATGACAGTAATCAGTAATTTAAGAGCAGAATCTGGCAGTGAAGTATATTTTAGCATCAAAGTACATAAGTGTTATGTCTTGAATGAAGAGTCAGACTAGGTACTGCAAGCTCAAAGTAACTGTGACCGTAGTCCTTTCTTACAGATCTGCGTGCCTCTCCAGCCTGTGAGGCCTCCTTATATACAGGTGCTCTCAAGCGATTGTGGGATTCCTTGGGATTCCAGGGGATAAGCCCTCTGGTGGTTCGACATGATATTTACAGGTTTACATAAAAACAACACTCTCACCCCCCACAAAGTCAATAGTGTAACTTTTTACAATGTGAGTCGATCTGGGGCCTTCCATTCCCTGGTTGATCGTCTCGGTGCAAATGCTGGTGTTGGTGAGTCATTTATTGGGCCTTCTCTATGCTGCTGTGCAGCTGGCCTTGCTGGACTGCTGGGGGTGGTGACTCTCGCTGGACTGCTGCGGGTGATGGGTTCTGCTTCGTGGTCAACCGCTGGGTCGGTTGCCACTTGTGTGTGTGTTGGAGGGTCGAAAAAGGTAGAGTCTATTGTGGGTTGTTCTGGATAGTCTGTAAATCTGAGTTTGGTTTGGTTTGGTTCAAGTGTTTTCTGCAGATGACTCCATTTGCGAGTTTCACCACAAACACCCTACTCCCCTCTTTGGCCAAAACAGTGCCAGCAAGCCACTTGGGACCTTGCCCATAGTTCAACACAAATACAGGGTCATTTACTTCAATTTCACGTGACACCTTTGCGCGATCATGAAGCCGCCTGCTCTCTACCTGTTGGTGTAGATCAGGGTGGACTAACGAGAGCCTTGTCTTAAGTACCCTTTTCATGAGCAGTTCAACGGGAGGGACCCCGGTGAACGAGTGGGGTCTTATACAGTAACTAAGCAGGACTCGGGATAAGCGAGTCTGCAGTGAGCCTTCAGTTACCCTCTTCAAGCCCTGCTTGATTGTTTGAACTGCTCGTTCTGCCTGGCCGTTGTTTGCTGGCTTAAACTGGGCAGCCATGACATGTTTGATCCCATTGCGGGTCATGAACTCGTTGAATTTGGCACTGGTAAAGCACGGCCCATTGTCACTTACAAGGACATCAGGCAGGCCGTGCATGGCAAACATGGCCCGTAGGCTTTCAATGGTGTCAGCAGATGTGTTTGCCGACATTATCACACATTCAATCCATTTGGAGTATGCATCTACAACCAGTAAAAACATTTTTCCCAAGAAAGGGCCTGCATAGTCGACGTGGACCCAAGACCACAGTTTGGAGGGCCAGGACCATAAACTTAGTGACGCCTCCCTGGGTGCGTTGCTTAACTGGGAACAGGTATTACATTTTTGCACACAGAACGCTAAGTCTGCATCGATACCGGGCCACCACACGTGGGATCTAGCTATCGCTTTCATCATTACAACGCCTGGGTGGGTACTGTGGCGATCACTAATGAAAGTGTCCCTGCCCTTTTTTGGCACAACTATCGATTACCCCATAGGAGGCAGTCTGCTTGTATGGGACATTTCATCTTTGCGCCGCTGGTACAGCTTTATTTCTTCCTGCATCTCTAATGGGACACTAGACCAACTCCCATGGAGCACACAGTTTTTTATTTAGGACAGTAAGGGGTCCTGGCTCGTCCAGGTTCTAATCTGTCAGGCTGTAACAGCTGATTGCTCACTCTCGAATGCTTCCATTACCATAACTAAATCTGCAGGCTGTGCCATCTCCACCCCGGTGGTGGGCAATGGCAGCTTACTGAAAGCATTGGCACTGTTTTCTGTGCCTGGTCTGTGGCAGATGGCTTAATTGTATGCGGACAACGTGAGCACCCATCTCTGGATGCGGGCCAATGCATTCGTATTTATCCCCTTATTTTCAGAAAAGAGGGATATAAGTGGCTTATGGTCGATTTCCAATTCGAATTTGAGCCCAAACAGATATTGATGCATTTTCTTTACCCCTTAACACACGCTAACGCTTCTTTTTCGATCAAACTGTAGGCCCTCTCAGCCTTCGACAGACTTCTGGATGCATAAGCAACCAGTTGCAATTTCCCACATTCATTAGCTTGTTGCAATACACACCCAATCCCATACGACGACACATCACATGCTCATACCAAACATTTACATGGATCGTAAAACACAAACAATTTGTTTGAACATAACAGCTTCCTAGCTTTCTCGAAGGCGTTTTCTTGGCTTTTACCCCATACCCATTCATCTCCTTTACGGCAGTAAAGAGTGCAGGGTTTCCAACAATGTGCTAAGACCTGGTAAGAAGTTACCAAAATAGCTCAGGAGTCCAAGAAACGACCGCAGCTCCGTCACGTTCTGTGGTCTCGGTGCGTTCTTGATTGCCTCCATCTTCGAATCGATGAGCCTGATACCGTCCGCCGTGATTCTTCTCCCCAGGAACTCCACTTCAGGCACCAGGAAAACGCACTTTGAACATTTTAGCCTGAGTCCCACACGATTAAGCCGACTCAGAACCTCCTCCAGGTTCTGCAGGTGCTCGGCGGTGTCCTGACCTGTAACCAAGATGTTGTCCTGGAAGACCACAGTGCGCAGGACCGACTTCAGCAAGCTTTCCACGTTCCTCTGGAATATCGCCGCAGCCGATTGAATCCCAAACGGGCATCTGTTGTAAACGAAGAGACCTTTGTGCATGTTGATGCAGATGAGGCCTTTCGATGATTCCTCCAGCTCCTGCATCATGTAGGCTGAGGTCAAGTCCAGCTTCCTGAACGTTTTCCCTCCCGTCAGTGTCACAAATAGGTCGTCTGCCTTTGGTAGCGGGTGTTGATCCTGCAGCGAGAAACGATTGATAGTTACTTTGTAATCACCACAGATTCTGACGGTGCCATCTCCCTTGAGGACTGGAACAATTGGATTGACCCACTATTTGAATTCGATCGCTGAAATGATGCCTTCTCAGTGCAGCCTGTCCAGCTCGATCTCCACCCTCTCTCTCATCATGTTAGGCACCACTCAAGCCTTGTGATGGATGGGTCACACCCCCGGAATCAAATGGATCTGCACTTTTGCTCCTTGGAACTTCCCGATGCCTGGTTCGAACAGCGAGGGGAACTTGCTTAGGACCTGGGCACATGAGGTTTCGTCGACGGACGAAAACACTCGGACGTCGTCCCAGTTCCAGCATATCTTTCCCAGCCAGCTCCTGCTGTACAGCGTGGGGCCATCGCCTGGTACCACCCAGAGTGGTAATTCGTGCACCACTCCATTGTAGGAGACCTTTACCGGAGCACTGCCAATTACGGGAATCAGTTCCTTTGTGTACATTCTAAGTTTGGTACGAATGGGAGTCAGGACTGGCCTTGGAGGCTTGCTGCACCACAACTTATCGAAAGTCTTTTTGCTCATTATGGACTGGCTTGTGCCCGTGTCCAGCTCCATGGACACTGGGAGTCCATTTAATTGTGGTAAGTGTGTGTACGCCATATACCTCTGCCTCCTCGGTCTGAGGCTCTGGTTCATCATGATCCACTGTGGATCTGTTCTCCTCTGCAACATGGTGATTTGCAGGATTAGTAGGGTTTGCAGCTCGCCTGCACATGCGTTGGAGGTGACCCAATGTTCCACAGCCCTTGCAAACGTATCCTTTGAAGCAGTATGAATGGAAACAATGATCGCCCCCACAGTGCCAACAAGGTGTTAATGGCCTTGTATTCACCACCCTTAATGGCGGACTTTGAGTCATCTGCGGACGTGCAGCTACAGGCGTGTAAGTCCTGTCCTGTACATTTTGATTCAAAAACAACGTTACTTTGTTCACAGTACTTGCAGCAGCACTAATGTGCTGGGAAATTTGTTTGGTATTGTCACTGGTGGAGATAAACGCCTGGGCTATTGCTATGGTTTTACTCAAGGTTGGGGTCTCTACAGTCAAAAGTTTGCGAAGTATTATTTCATGGCCAATGCCAAGTACAAAGAAGTCCCTGAGCATGTTCTCCAACTGTCCTTCAAATTCGCAATGTCCTGCAAGGCACCTTAGCTCGGGGATGTAACTCGCCACTTCCTGGCCTTCAGACCTCTTGAACGTGTAGAACCGATACCTCGCCATCAGAATGTTTTCCTTCGGGTTTAGATGCTCCTGGACCAGTGTGCACAACTCATCGTATGACTTGTCTGTGGATTTCGCTGGAGCGAGCAGGTTTTTCATGAGGCCATATGTTGATGCCCGCAAATGATGAGGAGGATCGCCCTTCATTTGGCAGCGTTCGCTTCTCCTTCCAGCTCGTTGGCCACGAAGTATTGGTCAAGTCGTTCCACGAAGGTTTCCCAATTATCTCCCTCCGAAAATTTCTCCAGGATGCCCACAATTCTAAGCATTGTTGCGGTGGGGTTCGTTATCTGTATCTCATCGCCAGTTGTTATGTCTTGAATGAAGAGTCAGACTAGATACTGCAAGCTCAAAGTAAATGTGACTGTAGTCTTTTATTACAGATCTCAGAGTGCCTCTCCAGTCTGTGAGGCCTCCTTATATACAGGTGCTACCAAAGGATTGTGGGATCCCTTGGTGGTTAGACATGGTATTTACAGGTTTACATACATAACAACAAGATCATACGAAATAGAAGCTGGAGTAAGCCATGCGACACATTGAGCCAAATACATGCAATATTTTTTGGGGGGGTGGTTCGTGCTTCATGGTGATGAGGGAGAGTATTGAGAATTGATCCATCATGCCCAATAACTTCCTTGAAATTACTTCCTGAAATTTGGTTTAAATAATTAATTGCTTATTTTCTCCCATTTTGCTTCACTACCATCTCAGATCTCTCTACACCTTTCTCCATTGCAATCTTTTCACCTCTCGCTCTCCCTCTTGTCATCTCCTCCCTCCCCATTACACAGTTGCGCAATCTTCTTTCCTCCAGAAAATAGCTACATACAGTAAGATTTTTAAATCTCTGGCATTATATTGACAGCAAGACTGATTCTTTTAAAACAATTTGGAACATTTTATTAAACACAAACACCTGCACATCAATCAGAGAAACAGCAGTCCTCAGCTCTCCTACAGATCTAGTTAATTACAACAGATACAATGATGTTACAATAAAAAAAGGTATACATCACTTCCTTCTGGCAAAGAACATGGCCTGCTCCTTTGTCCGTAGAGAAAGGTCCTGCCTTTTGCTGTGTGCTTAAGAAAAGAGAGACCCAACCATCTTTGCTTGGATTATTATGGTCCTTACCGTCATTGTTTCTCAGAAAGCCTCAGGATTGATTATTATTTCCAAGGCCATTTCTGATTGGTTTCCCCTCATACATGTGTCTGTCTGGAGGGCCGGTGCCATTCCTTGATTAGGTTTATGGCTTTCCAATCAACATCTGTTCTAGTTTGTTGAGTTTCAAAGCCATGCTGACATGAACTTGAACTTGGACATCATCTATTTTGTTTCTTTTAACGCTGCAACTTTTCCATATAATCTACACTTTTAACATTTATTTATATATATATATTATAGAATCAATTTTTTCATTACTAAACACTTTTATTCTTACAATACTCCAATTTGGCCAATGACTACATTTGCAGTTTGTTTGTTTTTGTTATATGGACCGTTTTAATGTTATGTAGATGTTGCAAAGATTTTGCAGTAGTAGGGGCCTACAGCCTGGGGCTGTAGTTAAATTGTTACAGTTGATTTTATTCTTTGCAGCCAGTTCCAGTATCGTGTGAGGGTTCAATGCTCCCAGAAAAAGGTTATGTAATTCTGGGCTACATGGGTCATAGTTTAAAATCTAATGTGCAAAAGGTATTGTTTTTCATTCGATTTTGTTTTACCTAAGGTAAGATTTCTGCATGTCTAACTTTAATAAAATGTTTCTCTGGTGGGATGGTTGTGGTTTAATTGATTTTTCTTCCTTAATTGAAATTTAGTTCCAGGGGAATGTGATAGCTGTAGTGTGAAAGCTGGTCAAACGGTGCAGCTCTCAATAGACAGAAACAATTCTATCAAAAAAATATATATCACAGTAGTACTGTATCACACTGACCATTACAGGCAGAACAAGGCATAGAGAAAAAGTCAACAATATAGATGACAGACAAGACAGAAACAGGACAACATTAGGGAGGAGGCAAACTAAAAGGGATACGAATGTAACCTGCATTTAATGCCTACGTTTTGCACAATACAACTTTAGTATACCACAACATGATGAATGCACATACAGACTGGATTAAAAAATCCCTTGCAGCCTCGGGCTGGACTTTGGGCTTTAATCGTTGCAGGGCATTAAAGTTAGTGCCTGAAAATAGTTTGCGCCTCCAACTGCAAGTTTCAGCAAAAATGTAAGCTGGCGTTACGTCAGGCATTACACAACAGACTTTGTGCACCCGAGCTGAAACTTGCAGCGGTAAAGAACTTTCATTGTTGTTTAGTGCCCTGCAACATAATGTTGTACAGGTGCGGCGTCCAAAATCCGGAATCCTCGGGACCAAGGCCGTTCTGGATTTTGCGTTTTCCGGCCTTAGGAACGTCTTTCTGACGTCACGAATCCGAAAACACCTGAGTCCAGGTTCGGGTATTTCCGGATTTTGGAACGTAGGAAAGGGGGGTGGGGTTGCTCTCCGAGGAGCTATTTGGGTCGCCGGCCCGGTCGGGCGGGGCCCAGCTGCCGAGGAGTTGTTCGGGCGGGGCCCCGCTGGCGTGGAGCTGTTCAGGTGGGCCTCGCCGAGGAGAAGGTGTTTGGGCGGGCCCTGCCGCTGTGGTACTGTTCGGGCAGGGCCCGCTGTCAAGGAGGTGTTCGGGCCGGCAAGCCCCATCGCAGAGGAGGTATTGAGGCAGGCCGGTGGTAAGGGCAGCGGCAGCGAGCGGCGGCAAGCTCAGCGGCGGCAAGGTGAGGCCAAAGGTCGGGCAGCGGCAGGGCCACCGAGGTGGGCAGGGTCAGCAGGTCCGGATTCCGGAACATTTTACGGAGTCCAGATGACCTTGCCACCAATCGGTCCAGAGTCTGGATTCCGGAACATTCTGGATTCCGGAACTCTGGATTTTGAACGCCTAATCTGTATATTGTATGGTTTAATTTTGGTGGGGGTGTTTTTGTGACTTTGTTGCAGTAACATTTATGACTCATCATTTGCCATTGGTGGCTTGTGCATCATTCCAACGTTCACCGGAGATGTGCCTTTATGGGGGCACAAAACCGTGTCCAGTATTAGCTCCATCCTTCAGTTTCCTCCATTTAGGAGAGCCGGTCTATTACGAGCTGGCAACATGTGAGTGTTGGTCTGGCAGCATCTTCATGCTGCCTCCGTCGTGAATAGTGTGACTATCCAATAGGGGCCTCGCTAGGCTTCTCTTCATCGTCCTCCTCCTACTGAGGTGGGCATGCGATCCCTACTGGTAATGCCTGACCCCTCATGATAGCCAAGTTGTGCAACATGCAGCACACCACAATGAATTCAGAAACCTGTTGAGGGAGTTTTGAAGGCTGCCTTCAGAGCGGTGCAGGCATGGGTCTACCTGTAGGAGATGGCATATCTTTTTCAGCACTTCTTTTCAGAAGCGCAGCCTTCTCACACACTGCTCCTCAGAAAGCTGGAGGTCTGAGCGTTGGTGCCTGTAAACCTGTGCGGGGTAAGCCCATCTCCCCGGACGTCTTTGGCCGCTCATCATCCGTGGGCCGACATGGCCAAGAGACCTTCCTTGAGCTTGAAACCGCCTGGCAATAGCATGGAGAATGATACACTGGCAAACTAGTAATGCCCCCATTAAATTCTCTCACTGAAGTTGTAAGGGCAATGTAATGGCAGACAAAAGTGAAGTTTGTAAGTTGGAGCTTCACACAGTGTTATGTGTGCAACGGTTGTAGTCAATATGACATGTGATGTAGGATCCTGATCCCTCCATTTAAAAATGCTGCCAATACCGCCAGCCGCACCCTGGGACCGGCTGGTTTTTTCAGGCGTTTCTTGGAGCGGGTGTTAAGTGAAGCGTTAAAGCCGAATGTTCCAACTGGGGTATTAGCACAACGTTGCATGATGATTGACATCATCACCACGCTAAAAATGAAACACGGGGTGGTAAGTTTTTGCGCCGGCTCAAAACCATAGCCGAATCTTCCGCCCGGGTGTTAAATCCTGGACGCGCAGCATAATGCCCAAAAACAGCATTTAACGCCCCGCTGGGGTGTAAGCGGTTTTGATACTAGCCTAATTGCTGGATGGATGGTTCGAATCGCCCCCGCATACGAAAGTTCTAGACCCGGGAATTAATATTCAGAATGTAAATGAAATGAGTTACGGACAGGAAGGCTCCGCTGAAAACATAGAAACATAGAAACGTAGAAAATAGGTGCAGGAGCAGGCCATTCAGCCCTTCTAGCCTGCACC
Source organism: Pristiophorus japonicus (assembly GCF_044704955.1). Taxonomy (NCBI): domain Eukaryota; kingdom Metazoa; phylum Chordata; class Chondrichthyes; family Pristiophoridae; genus Pristiophorus; species Pristiophorus japonicus. Next base: position 90,242,413 of record NC_091982.1, on the reverse strand, counting down.
GCCATTCAATGAGTTCATGGCTGAACATGAAACTTCAGTACCCCATTCCTGCTTTCTCGCCATAACCCTTGATCCCCCGAGTAGTAAGGACTTCATCTAACTCCCTTTTGAATATATTTAGTGAATTGGCCTCAACTACTTTCTGTGGTAGAGAATTCCACAGGTTCACCACTCTCTGGGTGAAGAAGTTTCTCCTCATCTCGGTCCTAAATGGCTTACCCCTTATCCTCAGACTGTGACCCCTGGTTCTGGACTTCCCCAACATTGGGAACATTCTTTCTGCATCTAACCTGTCTAAACCCGTCAGAATTTTAAACGTTTCTATGAGGTCCCCTCTCATTCTTCTGAACTCCAGTGAATACAAGCCCAGTTGATCCAATCTTTCTTGATAGGTCAGTCCCGCCATCCCGGGAATCAGTCTGGTGAACCTTCGCACTCTCTCAATAGCAAGAATGTCCTTCCTCAAGTTAGGAGACCAAAACTGTACACAATACTCCAGGTGTGGCCTCACCAAGGACCTGTACAACTGTAGCAACACCTCCCTGCCCCTGTATTCAAATCATACTTATATTTATTTGGTCTAACAAACACTGGCTAAAACATGCACTACTAAATGCAATCACTGTCTCGGTGGAGAATAAAATCCAGGTTACAAACAACATACATACAGTACAGAAATGAGACCGAGTAACATGCAGTAATTCCCTGGTGGATTCTAACTTCACTCCTACCAATGAATTGCTCAGTCGAAGCTTCCTCCCCAGAATAGCCTTGAAAAGCTTCACTTCTGAGAAAACCCTGAGCCCTTGCACCTCACCCAGCTTGCCTGGGATATCTGGTTACTGGCTTGGGACACTCGCAACCTTGCTCACCACCACACGCAGTCGGTCTCGATCGCTCTTCTCCTGCTGAACTGTGGCTTCTTCCTTGGTGGCACGAGAGCAAGAGGGAGAAGAAGAAGCTATCTCTCTCTCTCCCTTCCTTTATTACTTTCTTCTCGCACATTGATCTTGGTGGAGCGAGAGCAAGAGGGAGAGAGAGCTTTCTCTAGATACAAGCTGTAAGCTGCCAGCCACAGGCTTCACTACAAGCTAAAAATAAAGTGGAAAGAGCCTGCTTTATGGGAGTCGTGCTACCCTCTATCTTTCCCGCCAATCTTTAAAATCCTTTTGTTTCTAAGCACGGGTACTTAGTCAGTAATGGGCCATCCAACCCATGTGTATTGGACTGATGGCCCTTAGTCTGGGCATCTCTCTCAGTCTTTGTGTTGGGAAAGACTTGGCTCCTCTTTGGCTGGCCAGACTAGTGGGTTCATTGTTCTGCTTTCCTTCTGAGATGGAGGTGAGAAGTGCATTTGCATATTAGAGTGGCTTTGTCAGTGGCCCCCCTTCCTGGCTGACAGCTCTTTTGTAGTAATACCCGCCCTCCTGTATGGATCTGAGGCATGGACGATATATAGAAGGCACCTCAAGTCGCTGGAGATATATCACCAACGATGTCTCCGCAAGATCCTGCAAATCCCCTGGGAGGACAGATGCACCAACATCAGTGTCTTCGAACAGGCTAACATCCCCAGTATTGAAGCACTGACCACACTCGATCAGCTTCGCTGGGCAGGCCACATAGTACACATACCAGATATGAAACTCCCTCAGCAAATGCTTTATGCGGAGCTCCTTCATGGCAAATGAGCCAAAGGTGGGCAGCGGAAACGGTACAAGGACACCCTCAAAGCCTCCCTGGTAAAGTGCGAAATCACCACTGATAACTGGGAGACCCTGGCTGCAGACCGCCCGAGGTGGAGAAAGTTCATCAGAGAGGGCGTTGAGCTCTTCGAGTCTCAACGCAAAGAGCATGAAGAGGCCAAGCGCAGGCAGCGGAAGGAGTGCGTGGCAAATCAGCCCCACCGACCCCTTCCCTTGATGAATGTCTGTCCCACCTGTAACAGGATCTGTGGCTCTCATATCGGACTGTTCAGCCATCAAAGAACTCACTTTGGGAGTGGAGGCAAGTCCTCCTCGATTCCGAAGGACTGCCTATGAGGCAATGGATGACTGACAGTTCTTTTGTCACATCTAACTGCCAGCTTTCTCTCGTATCTGCGCAGGGTGACCCCATCACAGAGAAAATACCCTCAGAAAAACCCATAAAGCCCACAAAATATTCTCGACTGAGTCCATTCTTTAAACAGAGACTGCGATCTCTTCAGGGGCACTAACCGAGACAAAAATTAGCCGAAAATCCAGCCATACAATTGCAATTGAAAGTGACAAATGTTGGAATTATTTTCCTTCCTTTTTCTATCATTGCTCTCCTATGCGAAAAAAAAATCTTCATTGGCTGTAAAACACTTTGGGATGTCCGGTGATCATGAAAGGCAATGCAAGTCTTTTTTCCCCAAAGACATCGAGTCTTGAGTGGATAGTTTCCTGGGCACATCAACCACTTGTACATCACCCAATTGGTTATTCTCCATATGTGGGCCGAGACAGTGGGTGTCAGCAGCCGAGCAAGTATACAGTTAAGTCCCATTATTACAACGTTGTAGTGACATTTTCATAGAAAAATGGACTGAATCACAGAATATGATCCCTAAAATACAGATAAAAATCCTGGAAGATCCTCTAATCCCTTGTAATAAAAATAGAATTGAATTTGTTCAACCCCATTGGGCCTAATTATAAACGGAGAGAATCACTGGATTCAGGTTCCAGAATACCCCTGAAAAACTTTAAAATCCCATGGAATAAGATCAAAATTTCACAGTCGGTCACTGTAAACCAGGGGCTCTGTCAGTGGTGTAGCTCTGCTTAGTAGAGTCTCATTTAATTTGAACCCTTCTACTGCCAACACTGGATCATGATAAATGAGAATTTTTACAACAGTACATTCATAATTACAAGCTTGTAATAGTGAGTGGTGATTGTCTTAAGCAAGATGCAAAGTAGAATCTTGGACATGGGTGTGAAAGCCAGCAATGCTTGGCATTATTTTAGTATGGTTATTATGAAGATAGGCCTAGATATAACAATCAAGTGAAAGGTAATGTGCTTCTCTCAAAAAGTTTCCAATCCAATTTCAACAGCTTGTGGTGCAGAATCTAAATCATAAAAGGTCACAAATAAGGATTGAAAAATGAGTGTGGTAAAATCTGAGGTTTTATGAAACATTTCTCAATGAGCATGGTGACATATCGAAGGGCTTATGCAGAAATTAGAGAAAGCAGCCATTGAGTTGACACAACGTTTTCTGAAGATTGAATCATATTTAAAGCTGAACTGAAGTTTTTAAAACAAAGTTTAAAACCAGACAGTAGATAATCCATATATTATCTGAATGTATCTCAAACAATCCTAGATGCATTGTATTGATGGGAGAGGAAAATACTTTCTTTCTCACAAACTCTCAACATTCTGAACTAGAGTTAACCAACTGAGCCAGGCTGACAAACATTATTGAATTCAGTTCAAGATACATCATGGATAAGGCTTCTTTAAATTTTTAGCAAGTAAGTCATTAAATATAATTTGGTCTGTGTTATCAAAGTAGATCATGAGAGTCTGAATAATGGTAAAGGAAGCAACACATCTTCCAGGATTAATTTTGTAGGAATATGCATACAAGTCAGATGTCATTCTACATTCCACCTGCGGACAACAAATCAAGCCTGTTAAACATTTCTATTGTCCCTGTGGTGGCAGATCCATATCGGATCAATAGCATATTATCATAAGATTTGTCTTTGTTAAAAGGCCAATGATCTTTCCCACATGCACTAAAATCTATGAGAATGTAAATCAGTGTTTTTTTGTTGAGAAAAGCACAGCAGGCATTTGGCTAACGAATACTTCACGTGTATCTAGCAGCTGGGGAATCAGCAAGCAAAAGCATGTGCCAAGGTGTTCTTGCTCATGGACATCTTCCACGAGATAAATCAGCCAGTAGAACACATTAAGACTACACTGAAAGGACATTTTCCCAGCTACTACCCACAAGATATGAACAATCTGTTCAATCTGAATCCAAGGCAGTAATTTTAACCTCCACCAATGGGTGGGATTGTGTCAGGTGTGAAGTTAAAATGCAAAACATTTCAAACCCGACTCGAACCCTCCCACTTCGTATTTTAACAGAGGTGGGACTGAGGGCAGGCAATCAATCGAGTTCGGGAGACCAGGAGTCCGAGGAGCAGGAGGGCCGGAGGTAAGCGAGGAATTCACTTCTGATGAGGATCGGAGAGTCGGAGGGACAGTTTAAAAAGAGCGGGAGCCGGAGAGTCGGAGGAGGTCGGAGCGGAGCAAGTCGGGAGCAGCGAGGCCCATAAAAGGGGGCCCAGATGTCGGAGGAGGCCAGCTGGCGCAGGGGCAGGGGCAGAAGTTAAACAAAGAAGTAAAAAGAAATCGAAGTGTGAAGTCACAGCCAAGAGGGTAAGTGATTGGCTGGTGGATTGGTGAGTATTTAATCTTTTTCTTTTTCTTTAACTTTTCCGATCAGTAAGAAACCATTGGCGTTGTTATCAATTAGGTTAATTAGAGAATTAAGCCATGGAAGGAGAGCCCAGACCCGTGTGATGCTCCTCCTGTGCTATGTGGGAGTTCCAGTGTCCCTGAAAACTACATGTGCAGGAAGTGTATCCAGCTGCAGCTCCTGACAGACCGCATTGCGGATTGGAGCTGCGGATGGACTCACTCTGGAGCATCCGCGATGCTGAGGATGTTGTGAATAGCATGTTTAGTGAGTTTGTCACACCGCAGGTAAAGGTTACACAGTCAGATAGGAAATGGGTGACCATCAGGCAGAGCAGTGGAAGGAAGGTAGTCCAGGGGTCCCCTGCGGTCATCTCCCTCCAAAACAGATACACCACCTTGGGTATTGTTGGGGGAGATGGCTTATCAGGGGAAGGCAGCAGCAGCCAAGTCCATGGCACCAGGGTGGTTCTGCTGCACAGGAGGGCAGGAAAAAGAGTGGGAGAGCTATAGTGATAGGGGATTCTATTGCAAAGGAATAGATAGGCATTTCTGCGGCTGCAAGCGAGTCTCCAGGATGGTATGTTGCCTCCCTGGTGCAAGGGTCAAGGATATCTCGGAGCGGCTGCAGCACATTCTGGAGGGGGAGGGGGAGGGTGAACAGCCAGCTGTTGTGGTACATGTAGGTAGCAACGATATAGGTAAAAAAATGGGATGAGGTCCTATAAGCTGAATTTAGGGAGCTAGGAGTTAAATTTAAAAAGTAGGACCTCAAAGGTAGTAATCTCAGGATAGCTACCAGTGCCATGTGCTAGTCAGAGTAGGAATTGCAGGATAGCTCAGAGGAATACGTGGCTTGAGGAATGGTGCAAGGGGGAGGGATTCAAATTCCTGGGACATTGGAACCGGTGCTGGAGGAAGTGGGACCAGTACAAACCAGACGGTCAGCACCTGGGCAGGACCGGAACCAATGTCCAAGGCAGAGTGTTTGCAAGTGCTGTTGGGGAGGGTTTAAACTTAAAAGGAAAGGGGTTGGGAATCGATGCAGGGAGGCAAAGTAAAAAGGGGGCAGAAGCAAAAGATAAGAAGGAGAAAAGCAAGAGCAGATGGCAGAGAAATCAAGGGCAAAAATCAAAAAGGGCCACATTACAACAAAATTCTAAAACGACAAAGCGTGTTAAAAAAACAAGCCTGAAGGCTCTGAGTCTCAATGCGAGGAGCATTCGTAATAAGCTCCTTGAATTGACTGCGCAGATAGCTGTTAACGGATATGATGTAATTGAGATTACTGAGATATGGCTCCAAGATAACCAAGGCTGGGAACTCAACATCCAGGGCTATTCAATATTCAGGAAGGACAGACAGGAAGGAAAAGGAGGTGGGGTAGCGTTACTGGTTAAAGAGGAGATTAACGCAATAGTTAGGAAGGACATTAGCGTGGATGATGTGGAATCTATATGGGTAGAGCTGCGAAACACCAAAGGGCAGAAAACGTTAGTGAGAGTTGTGTACAGACCACCAAACAGTAGTAGGGAGGTTGAGGATGGCATCAAACAGGAAATTAGAGACGCATGCAATAAGGGTACAGCAGTTATTATGGGTGACTTTAATCTGCATATTGATTGGGCTAACCAAACTGGTAGCAATACTGTGGAGGAGGATTTCCTGGAATATACAAGGGATGGTTTTCTAAACCAATATGTCGAGGAACCAACTAGAGAGTAGGCCATCCTAAACTGGGTCTTGTGTAACGAGAGAGGATTAATTAGCAATCTAGTCGTGCAGGGCCCTTGGGGAAGAGTGACCATTATATGGTAGAATTCTTCATTTAAGATGGAGAGTGACACAGTTAATTCAGAGACTTGGGTCCTGAACTTTAAGAAAGGAAACTTTGACAGTATGAGACATGAATTGGCTAGGATAGACAGGAGAATGATACTTAAAGGGTTGACGGTCGATAGGCAATGGCAGACATTTAAATATCACATGGATGAACTACAACAATTGTACATCTCTGTGTGGCGTAAGAATAAAAAAGGGAAGGTGGCTCAACTGTGGCTAACAAGGGAAATTAGGGAAAGTTTTAAATCCAAGGAAGAAGCATATAAATTGGCCAGAAAAAGCAGCAAACCTGAGGACTGGGAGAAATTTAGAATTCAGCAGAGGAGGACTAAGGGTTTAATTAGGAAGGGAAAAATAGATTATGAGAGTAAGCTTGCAGGGAACATAAAAACTAACTGCAAAAGCTTCTATAGATATGTGAAGAGAAAAAGATTAGTGATGACTAATGTAAGTCCCTTGCAGTCAGAATCACGGGAATTCATAATGGGAAACAAGTAATTGCAGATCAATTGAACAAATATTTTGGTTCTGTCTTCACTAAGGAAGACACGAATAACCTCTCGAAAATACTAGGGGACCGAGGGTCTAGCGAGAAGGGGGAACTGAGGGAAATCCTTATTAGTCAGGAAATGGTGTTAGGGAAACTGAAGGGATTGAAGGCCGATAAATCCCCAGGCCTGATAGTCTGCATCCCAGAGTACTTAGAAATAGTGGATGCATTGATAGACTGCTGGAAAATGACAATCTACTCTGGTTCAGTTCCTATGGATTGGAGGGTAGCTAATGTAACCCCACTTTTTAAAAAATGAGGGAGAGAGAAAACAGGGAATTATAGCCCGGTTAGCCTGACATCGGTGGTGAGGAAAATGCTGGCATCAATTATTAAAGATGTAATAGCAGCGCATTTGGAAAGCAGTGACAGGATCGGTCCAAGTCAGCATGGAATTATGAAAGGGAAATCATGCTTGACAAATCTTTGAGTTTTCTGAGGATGTAACTAGTAGAATGGATCAGGGAGAACCAGTGGATGTGGTGTATTTGGATTTTCAAAAGGCTTTTGACAAGGTCCCACACAAGAGATTAGTGTGCAAAATTAAAGCACATGGTATTGGGGGTAATATATTGAAGTGGATAGAGAACTGGTTGGCAGACAGGAAGCAAATAATGGGATTAAACGGGTCCTTTTCAGAATGGCAGGCAGTGACTAGTTTGGGACCCCGGCTATTTACAATGTACATTAATGATTTAGACAAAGGAATTGAATATAATATCTCCAAATTTGCAGATGACACTAAGCTGGGTGGCAGTACGAGCTGTGAGGAGGATGCTAGGAGGTTTCAGGGGGACTTGGACAGGTTAGGTGAATGGGCAAATGCATGGCAGATGCAGTATAATGTGGATAAGTGTGAGGTTATCTACTTTGGTGGCAAAAACAGGAAGGCAGATTATTATCTGAATGGTGACAGATTAGTAAAAGGGGAGGTGCAACGAGACCTGGGTGTCATGGTACATCAGTCATTGAAGGTAGGCATGCAGGTACAGCAGACGGTGAAGAAAGCAAATGGTATGTTAGCCTTAATAGCGAGGGGATTTGAGTATAGGAGCAGGGAGGTCTTACTGCAGTTGTACAGGGCCTTGGTGAGGCCTCACCTGGAATATTGTGTTTAGTTTTGGTCTCCTAATCTGAGGAAGGACATTCTTGTTATTGAGGGAGTGCAGCGAAGGTTCAGCAGACTGATTCCCAGGATGGCAGGACTGACATATGAGGAGAGATTGGATCGACTGGGCTTGTATAGCCCCAACCTGTGTTGGTGTTCTTAAACAGGTCGGGGCTGCCCACGATGTAGGACCTTATCAAATGTGCCTTGTGGGACCTTATCAAAAGCCTTGCTAAAATCCATATACACCACATCAAACGCACTGCCCTCATCAACCCTCCTTGTTACCTCCTCATAAAATGCCATTAAGTTAGTCAGACATGACCATCCCTTAACAAATCCATGCTGACTATCCTTGATTATAATATGTTCATGAATGAGTGTCAGTATGAATTTGCGTTTTATTGTATGCACATGCTTAAAGGAGAAAATAACAGACAAAGTTGGGAAGGGCAGAGAAACTCTTTGCTGCATTGATAAAGAGAGGGGGATTTGTTTGCTTTTGATGCCATTGAACATCAAAGCATAATAATTAGCAAAGAAATCCAGCCCCCCATAGGAAGAAATACTACAATCTGAGATATTCCTTTTAATCTAATGAGGGCCTAATGTAAAAACAATGCAAGAGGATGCCAGTGAGAAATGTGCTTTTAAGACAACAGAAGATGGACCTATGTTCCTAGTACAGCTGTTTCTGATGAGTTTAGACACCATGTGGCATCTCCTTACATTGGCTTAAAAGCTACATGTTTGGATGGGATTAAAAGGTTTTCAAGGACACAACTTAAACAACCTGAAGGTGAATCATCAAGCAGCAAATTTAAATTGTATGTTGTTCATGCCTTATTCACAATTTATTCAGGACTTTCTATATTTAGATGTAACACTGTTTTTGTGTTTTTTAATAGCAAATATGCTCCCCTGTGTCTTACAATGTACACAAGTGTCTTTTCTCATTAACCAGCTATATTCCCTTGTTAATGACAATAGATGCACAAGCGTGTAATTTAGGAGATGAAAGTATTTTTAGCATGGATGAATACAGGCCATTTATTGATTGAGATGACAATAGCCTCACAAATCTGAACGCATGGCAGAATCCTGATTCTTCTGAGTGTTATCTGCGGCTCAGTGGGAAGCACTTTTGCCTCTGAGTCAGAAGGTTGTGGGTTCAGGTCCCACTCCAGGGACTTCGGCCCCAATTCTCCCCAGCATTGGGCGCCCAGTGAATGTTTTGGCGCCAAAGCTCAGTCCAAAGATTCCCCAGTGTCGGGGCACCGATGTTTTCTACCAGCGCCAAATATTCTGGCACCTGTAAAAGAAGGTTCCGCGCCATTTCTTTACATAAGGCAAACTTTCCCCACCCACGAAATGTTTCAAACCGGCGCAGAGACCCTAGAAGCACTGTAGGAAAAACCCTTACCTGCAGTTAGAGAATCTGCACTGGCCTGCTGCTATCCCTAGCTGAAGGTACTCCCTGCCTCTTACAATAAAACTTTAAGGAATTTAAAAACCAAATATTAACTATCAGCAGGTATAAAATAATAAATCATTCTAAACTTAGCTATACTGATGCTCCTGCTTTGAAAAAAGAATGATGACAAAAAAATAAAAAATCTTTACCTTTTTCCATCGATGTCTTCACTGCTCAAAATACTCCAAATAGTTAAGGGAAACTTTTTGAAACATCCAAAAATGAAGAATCAGCATACCAATCCAAGTTGTCTTCTTCGGGCATCCAGTGCAGCCTTTTCTCCATTCTCCTGGACATCGAATGGAGCCGCTGCTAGCCCAGGCCGAAGGTCCTCCACCCATGCGGCCCGCTGCTAGCTCAGGCCGAAGGTCTGCACACAAAGGACAGCGCAAGACACTCCAGCCTCAAAGGGAAGCAGCAGTGATCTTTATTAAAGGTGGAACATTACATTGAAAAAAAATAATCCTACCAGAAATATTTTAGTTTTATATGGAGTGTTGGAGCGCTTAGGTGGACAATAAGACTAAGTTGTTCATGGATCCAGACTGGGTGAGGGTCACTGATACATGTACCATGGTCCTTCGTTGCATGCATCAGTGACCCAGAACATAGCAGGATCCATGAAGACCTTAGTACTGGAACCTGCTCCTGTATCATTTAAACCAATAGGTTGCAAGGGCTGAGGCCATTTTACATTTTCAGTCCAGTTAGCCTGTAATATTTATTAGTGCAGCATTAAAAAATGAAGTGCAGGAGTCAGGTTAAAAGTTCAAATTTAAAATGTTTATTAAACACTTGCACAGCGCAGTTGTAATTAACTTGACTTCACTTATGTTTAAACCTTCATAACTTTAAAAACTTTATTCAAAACTGTGGTAAACTTTACAAAGAACAATCAACTAAAGCAACCAAAAAACATCGATCATCTTCCTTATTGCTGTGCACAAATCCTGCCCCAGTAGATGCCGCTACCCCTGTGCGTGGCCATAGTTGCAGACTTCTGCTTTTTTGCCCGCCATACCTCCAGGTGTAGTCTGTTTCTTTTCCAGCGCGGTGTTTCTTGCAGCTGGGCTACAACAGACAAGGACAGAGCCAAAATGTGTCATAGTGGAATGCCCGGGTTCCTCTTCATAGTCAACCTCATCCTCAGGATCAACCCTTGAAGTTGGTATAGAGTGGAAAGCGTTCCTCACATTAAGGACAGCCTGGATGAGCGCCCCCACCACCCCCCCCCCCCCCCCCCGTTGCTGATACTATCTCGTTCAACCATCCCGAAATTCTTTCAAGCTGTAATGACAGTTCCCCCAACTCTGCGTTCACCCCACCAAAGGCTTCCAGGAGCAATCGAGATTGTTGGATGTTCTCCCCACTCATCCCCACAAGATGTCCTATGTTTTCATAGTCCAGTGTTTCTGCATCAGGTCTGGAGTTCGCCCTCCTACGGCGTCTCGCAGGTGTGACTTACTGCGACACACTTGTACCCGCAGCCTCCGACGTCACACCTAGAAAATTCCTCTCGCTTGATTCACTCATGAAAGGGCTTGGAATCCTCAAGAGGTTCAGCACCTCCAAATCCAGGGTAACCATTCTCGTTGTCTATGACTTCTTGCTGCCCATCATTGTCCAGGGTTGGAATACCTGGCATGGCGTTTTCTTGAACATTCACTCCTTCAACTTCAGGTGCACCTTCTGTCCCCTCCTGATGCTGAACCTCTGCAAAACAAAAGATAGATGCTTGGTTAGCAGCATTGAGGAAGGAGAAGCGTAGGAAGCACATGCATAACATAACACTTAGCCCACCCAGACTGTGCAATTTGAGGGCTTACCCTCAAATGGAAAACTGGGCCCAGCTTTTGCATTGATTGTTGGTCTTCTCCTGTGGAATTTAATCATTGATGCTATCCTCTGCTCCACGACTGTTAGTTGCAGCCTACTTGGTGGACCTTCTCCAGTTTATGATTATTCTCGGTTGATCTGTGACACCATCTTCTGCAAAGATGCAAATGGAATTTTTTAAGAGAAGGTCCTCCTGAACACACCGTCATCATCATAAGCAGTCCCTCGGAATCGAGGAGGACTTGCTTCCACTCTTAAAATGGGTTCTTAGGTGGCTGAACAGTCCAATACGAGAACCAAAGACTCTGTCACAGGTGGGGCAGATAGTCGTTGAAGGAAGGGGTGGGTGGGACTGGTTTGCCGCACATTCTTTCCATGCCTGCGCTTATTTTCTGCATGCTCTCTGAGATGAGACTCAAGGTGCTCAGCGCCCTCCCCGATGTACTTCCTCTACTTAGGGCGGTCTTTGACCAGGGACTCCCAGGTGACAGTGGGGATGTCCTCAATCAGACTGGTGGAGGACCTTTGTCTTATGGATATTTAGCGTAAGGCCCGTGCTTTCATACGCCTCAGTAAATACATCGACTATGTCCTGGAGTTCAGCCTCTGTATGTGCGCAGACACAGGCATCATTCGCGTACTGTAGCTCGACGGCAGAGGTTGGGGTGGTCTTGGACCTGGCCTGGAGACGGCGAAGATTGAACAGGTTCCCACTGATTCTGTAGTTTAGTTCCACTCCAGCGGGGAGCTTGTTGACTGTGAGGTGGAGCATGGCAGCCAGGAAGATTGAGAAGAGGGTTGGGGCGATGACGCAGCCCTGTTAGACACTGGTCCGGACGTGGATTGGGTCTGTAATGGATCAGTTGGTAAGGATCATGGCCTGCATGTCAACGTGGAGCAGGCGGAGGATGGTGAAGAACTTTTGGGGGTATCCGAAGCGGAGGAGGACACTCCATAGAACCTCGCGGTTGACAGTGTCAACGGCCTTTGTAAGTTCGAAGAAGGCCATGTATAAGGGCTGGCGCTGCTCCCTACATTTTTCCTGAAGCTATCACGCTGCAAAATTCATGTCCGTTGTGGCCTGGAGGGGATGAAATCCACACTGCAACTCCGGGAGGAGCTCCTCAGCTACAGGGAGAAGACGGTCGAGGAGGACTCTAGCAACGGCTTTCCCAGTGGCTGATAGCAGGGAGATTCCTCTGTAATTACCGAAGTTGACGTGTCCCCTTTTTTAAAGATGGTCACGATCACTGCACCTCTGAGATCTCCCGGCATGCTCTCCTCCCTCCAAATGAGAGAGATGAGGTCATGTATTCACGCCAACAGCGCCTCTCCGCCATATTTCAGTGCCTCAGTGGGGATTCCATCCGCTCCCGTAGCCTTGTTGTTTTTAAGCTGTCTTATGGCTTTTTCTACCTCGTGCAGTGTTGGTGTTTTGCCGAGGTGGTGTTGGGTGGCATGCTATGGGATGGAGTCGGGACAACTCTGGTCAAAGGCAGAGTCTCGATTGAGGAGATCTTGATTGAACACACATGCACGCGCACACACACACACACACACACACATGCACATGGATCACATTTACAAATGTTATTGCAGTGCATAAATATACATATATTTAAAAGCCCAAATAAATGTAAGTTTAACGTATTACTTACAGTCACTGCTTATCCGAGGTCCTGCCATTTCTTTTTCAGCTGTGCACCTGTTCTCGGGATCATGCAACCCTTACGGTTTTGCCTTCTCCGTCCCTGGTCCTTTCGCCCTCTCTGCACTCTTCCATTGCAGCCATCTCGTGAACGAAGCTGTATTTCCTACCTGTGAATCTACCTCTGCCACCAATGGATTCTCAATGGTGATCCACACAGTCCCCACACATGCTGATTTTATAATACTTTTTACTGTGCATGTGCAAATGGATATTTCTTTTGTGCACATCCCCAGTGGGTTTAAAAAAATGGGTTTTTTTGCATGCGATACGCATGCTCGATTTGGTGCCCGTGTTTTTTTTATCGCATGCGCTGTGCGGTTTCATTGGAGGCTCTGCCCTACAGATTCTGATTGGGTAGCGCCGGTGCCAGAGGTTGTGCATGTGATGAGAAAACTCTACATTTTAATTTTCAGCGCTGAGGAGCTGAAAAAAAACAGGTGTCCAGATAAGTGAACGCCATTTTTCGTCTTGAGGGAAACTTGGGCCATTAAGAAAAAAAATCACGGCGGATACTCCAGTGCGATGCTGAGGGAGCGATGCACTGTCAGAGGTGCTTTCTTTCAGATTAGCTGTTAACCTGCTCTCACAAGTGGATATAAAAGATCCCACGGCACTATTTCGAAGAACAGCAGAGGAGTTATCCCTGTTGTCCTGGCCAATATTTCTCCCCAATTAACACAATAAAAATAAAACAGATTATCTGGTCATTATCACATTGTTGTTTGTGGGAGCTTGACTCTCTCCCCTCCCAAGAGGGGGTGCCAGGCTGCCCGTTGGCGGCCAGGCCGAATCCATGGGCACTACCTTGCCGGCCGATCGGGAAGTCGGCCGGCAAAAATAAATACATGACAGCTGCAGCAGTGGGCCCTCCCCTTGAAGGGCCTCCGCGCTACCAGGCCGGACACATTCTGGATAAGGTGCACTGACAGAAAAAGTTGTTGGGGACACTGTGCGGCAGGGCTACGATTTTTTGACCTGAAATTCGATTGGTGCATTTTTCAGGTGAGGGAAAGAAGTGGTGTGCAGTCTGATGACACGCTTGCGGCAGTCATCAGCATCGGGGCTGAATCGGTTCCAGGCCAAAAAATCCCCGACCTGAATTTGGCTCGGGTCGGCCAGTTGACCACAAAGCGGCGGCCATGGGATTCTACCGCAAGGCTGTCGCAAACAGACAGTTTCCTGATTTTAGGCCCCATTCTCTCTGTATCTACTTTACGGTAGTCATTTTCATAATTTTAAAGACTTCAATTAGGTCACCCTTCAGCCTGCTTTTTTCAGCCTGTTCATCCTTTCCTGATCATCCTTGTAAATCTTCTCTGCAGCCTCTCCAGTGTCTCTATATCCTTTTTATAATATGGCGACCAGAACTGTACGCAGTGCTCTGTGTAGTCTAACCAAGGTTCGATACAGGTTTAGCATAACGTTCCTACTTTTCAATTCTATCCCTCGAGAAATAAACACTAGTGCTTGGTTTGCTTTTTTTTATGGCCTTGCTAACCGGTGGCGCAACTTTTAATGATTGGTGTATTTGTATTCCGAAATCCCTTTGTTTTTCTACCTCACCTAGACTCGCACCTTCCAAGTAATAAGTGACCTCCCTATTCTTCCTACCAAAATGTATCACCACACATTTATCTGTGTTGAACTTCATTTGACAATTATTTGTCCATTCTGCAAGTTAATTAATGCCCTCCTATAATTTGTTGTAGTCCTCCTCTATTGACTATCGCCCAAATTTGGTATCATCTGCAAATTTAGAAATTGTGTTTTTGATTCCAAAGTCTAAATCATTAATGTAAATTGTGAACAGCAGTGGTCCCAGCACTGATCCTGTGGAACACCTTCTGACACTGTGAATAGCTACTCTTTACTCCCACTCTCTGCTTTCTGTCTTGAAGTGAGCTAGCCACTTGTCTGCCACTTGTCCCCTGACTCCACATTCTCTAATCTTATTCATTAGTTTATTATAGGGTAACTTATCGAAGGCCTTTTGAAAATCTAGATAAATTATATCTACTGTATTATCATTGTCTACACTCTCTGTTACCTCTTCAAAAAATTCAATAAAGTTGGTGAAGCAAAATTTTTCCTTTTGAAATCCATGCTGACTATTTATTATTATACTTTTCGTTTCTAGATGTTCTTCTATTCTCTCCTTTAGTAGGGATTCCATTACTTTACCTACCACTGATAATAAGCTGACTGGTCTATAATTCCTTGGAGATGTTCTATCCTCATTCTTGAGTATTACGTAAGCTGTCCACTAACGAATTGCGATGGCATATCGGATCATGATTTATTAGAATGGTGGAATTTGCTCGAGGTGCTGAATATCCTACTCCAATTCATATGTTCCTTTACCAATACTATTTAATAACCAGTTGCTAAATGGTGTGTGAAACCTGCCTGGTGTGACTGTTCTTCCCATAGTCCCTTCTTCACTTTGGGAAACACTCAGCCTCAGCGAAGTTGGAATGTTCATCACATATATGTGGAACCAGGATCATAAGTGTGTTGTTTAACTCTGTGGCATTCTGTATTTCAGCCACGATGCTCTATGCTATCTAATTTGAGACACTTAAATCAATATTTCTCTGTGTATGTTTTTGTTTTGTGGCAGTATTGTATTAAATTTGCAGTGTAGTGAGTTTTAGATCATGCTGAGAATAATCTGTGTGTTCTTGCACGGCAACCAGCAGTTATTACAACTTTGATATTTAGTTCTGTATCTATTCTATTTGTTTCTTTTCAACTCTGGAAAGTTCAAGACATGTTTTTGTATGATATGATGCCTTATAAATGCAAGTATCTGATTTACATAGTTTAAATTCCATGTTTTAATAATAGTTTCAAAATTATTACTGTACAAGTTTAACAAATGGGATCATGAATGAGAAGGTGAGTGTTACAATGTTGATGTTCTCTCAGGTACAGCAGTGCTGGTCACTCTCCGAAGTGAACCTTGCATCTCTTGCATTCAGGAGTTTGCCTGTACTGCCCGATATTTAATTACACAATGGTGTAACCCAGAGGTGTAACAGTAGAACCCCCTGGTGATCTGAACTGGATATTGTGTCTTTCATTTATGTACTCACATGCGCTTCCTCAATCTTTCGTAAGGCAAGGTCAGACAATAATTGTTTCTCTACTTTATTTTATAGAGAACACGTGAACTTACAGAGTAACAAATGTAATCAAATCTCACCTTGATTCAACTAATGTCAGAACCCTCCTTGAGAGATAAAAAAATAACAAAAATGCACCACAATATTCCTAATTGCAAACTCGCTTAACATTTCCTGGTTAAACTTTTGTTTCTGACTTGCTCTGGGCTTGAACTGAGCACGTCATCCCTCGTTAGGCTGATTGATTGCTCATGTGTCCCTTTGTTCCTTTTTGTCTGCTTCCTTGATCAGTGAATGAGGAAGGCTGGTGACTCCTTCACCGATCAGTGATTTAACAGTAGGCTTGTCAATAAAAGTACCTATCCCTCTGGGCATGGGTTTTAAATATGGGCCATCTTGGCTTAATGAGCTTGGGAGAAACAACTGTCGCTCATTTTATCAGTTTGAAAAAAAACTTTAGCTGCAACATTCTACAAAATGGTTCACCTGGCCTTAATAGACATATTCAATGTTTGTAGCCAAAGGCTTTTTTTTAACCCTGTGCTCATTCACTTTGATATAAAGCACAACACTACAAAATAACTCATTCACAATTCCTTTCTGTGAAGAAAAATAAATGATCATAAATATCAGGGGCTGGATTTTTGGCTCAATTGCGCCTCATTTAGCCCCTGGGTGGGACCCAAAAATTATTTTTTACGCCCGGGCAGAACTTTCAGCAGTGATTTTGCGGCGGCGCTAAGTTGCCCACCCGATGTTTTCAGTGTTTGGACGACACTGCGCTAGCACCCCAGTGGAACTTTCAAGCATATCGCCCGATTTAGCGTCCGCTCGGGAACCCGCCAGCAAAAAGCAGTCGGACCCTGGTCGGACCCAGGGCGCACCCAGAGCTAACAATGCAATCTTTAAAATGGATCTTTAAAACGCCATCTTTAAATCTAATCCAACCTTCCGTTGAATAATTCATTAAAGAAAAAATAATGCCGTTTTTAATGGCATTTTATGGTGCTCTGCTTGTCACTTGAATTTATATCCCGAGGTCTTATGTCAGCCTGATTTGCAACACCACTCCAATGCTGCATAATTGCACCAATCTGACATGACAGTGATGTTTATTTGGCAATGCTTAAAGCTCCTTTCCAATCGATGTCTCGTGCAGCAAATAAATTGTGCCTGTTTTATTTAAGTTTTAAAGAGCAAGAAATCTCAGTTGTCCACTGAACATCTTTTCATTTCCTTTTTGTGCCCTCCTCAGCTTTCCTTGATTCCCTCACCTAGCCTCCATAAAGCAGGCTGTTTGGGGAGGGGTAGGGAAAGGCACGGCCAGGTGCAGCCTGTTCTCACTCAGCATCCATATGTGTGCACTTTCCAGAAGGGTCACTAAATCATCTGTCATTGCCTTAGGACATAAGCCAATGATATAGTGGCTATTGCTGTCTTGACTAACTCACTATCGAAAAGGATTGGGAGAAGAGGGCTGTGTTTTTCATAGTGAAGTTTTGTGAGTTTATAGTTCATTTTAAAAGACATTTAAGGGCATTTTAAAAGATGGGGGCCATGCTATGTCAGCAATTGATGTTGGCTGCTATATTTATACGGCGTCGAGCTGGAAGATGGTTTATTGATGAGCATTTTCAACTTAATCGAAGAGGTCGCAGACATATGGGGAGGAGGCTTTACCCCCCCCCCCCATGCGTTTACAGAGAACATCGCTCATACCAGCAGCTTTCAGAGGCACAGTGCATTACAAGGCTGCGCTCCCAAAAAGAAGTGCTGACAGAGATATGTCAGCTCATAAAGGCAGACTTGCAGCCTACCAGCGCCAACAGGACTGCATTTCAGCACTTGCCTTCTATGCCTCTGGTTCCTTTCAGGCATCAGCAGGGGACATATGCTCCATCTTGCAGCATGCTACACATTGCAGCATTCGCTAGATGACTACTGCACTGTACGCACACAGGATGCACTTCATAAACTTCGCAATGACCAAGGAGACCCAGAATGAGAAGGCAGTAGGTTTTAGATGCTTTGCTGGCTTCCCCAAGGTTCAGGGTGCCATTGACTGTACGCACATTACCCTGCGAGCAACTTTACACAATCCAGAGGTTACAGAAACCGAAAGGGATTTCACTCCATAAACATACAGATCATCTGCGACCATACTAAGTGCATCATAGCAGTCAATGCCCAATATCTAGGGAGCATTCATGATGCTTTCATCTTGCAGAGAGCACTGTGTCAGCCCTGTTCCAGTGTCAACCACAAGGCCAGAGCTGGATGCTGGGGGATAATGGTTACGTCACCTGGCTCATGACCCCCCACTGGAACCCTCAGACAGAAGCTGAGCATTGATATAATGAGAGCCATGCAACCACACGCAACATCATTGAACAGAAAATTGGAGTGCTCAAGCGCTTCCGATGCCTGGACAACTCTGGAGGTTGCCTGCAATACTCCCCTCAGCAGGTCTCTGAGTGCATTGTGGTGTGCTGCATGCTACACAACTTAACCATCATGAGGGGACAGGATTTGACAATGGGTCTTGCAGGAGCACCTCAGGAGAGAAGGGGACGGTGGGGAGGAGGAGGAGGACCAGGAGGAGGAAGATGAGGAAGAGGAGGCTGGCGAGGAACCCATACCATCACCACTACCGCTCCCACCACAACCACAGGGAAGGCCTCGTGGGAATTTTGCTGCTGCTAAAGCCTTACATCAGCAACTCATAATTGAACGCTTTGCTTGAAGAGTGATCGGCACGTTTTACTACTCTATCCCACCATGTTGACTATTCCCCCTCTTATTCTGCCAAGGAGACATTATAGAGGAATGGTTAAGGTGAATAACAGATTTTATGAAAAATGTAAACTTTTAGAACTTTGTAAATTTAATTTTGGAACATTGAAACTTTAATAAACATTCTGAACGTTTATAGCTTTTATATAAACATAATTGGAAAACATTTAAAACATTAATAAAACAACAACAATGACAGCAACAAATCAACAACTCCTGTCCCACTGTCTTTTACCACTGGCTCTTACCCCCGTCCCCGTCCCTTACCCTTAGCCCCGTCCCTTGCCTGATGCCCCGACCCAAAGTGGTACCAAGAGTTTGTGCAGCAAGGCTTCCAGAGTCCTGCTGAATTGAGGGGCGAGACAATGGAGACGCCATCTGGGGATGAACTGGAGAAGCTCGTGGTATGGAAGGCCCGGCTTGTGACTGGTGAGACTGGCATTGATCGGTGGTGTTGGTCTGGGTGTTATACTGGGGACTCCAATATCAGTGGTGGAGGCCATCAGCCTCAAATGGGCATTGATGGCCTCACAGGTTTCGCGACCCGCACCGACAATCTGCAACCCTACCTCTGTAATGGTTGCAGTAAGTTTCTCGATGCTCGTGGGAATCCTACCCAGGATATCAGGGAGCTGTCGGGTGAGCTGGATGCTCTCCCTGGACAGTCCCACCATGTCCAGTTCCCCGTCTGCCTGTCTGTCAGCAGACTGACTTTGCCGACTCGCCTCCCAGAGAGATGGCATATGGGATTCAACCCCAGAACTGTGTTGCTGCATGCCACTAGTTCCAGGAGCCTTGGATGTGTCAAAGCCCGAGAATGTGAGATCACCCTCAGAAGACATGTTTGCCAGTGGCAAAAGAGGTGTCGAGTGCATCTGCCATCTGCGTACAGCTGCTCCAGTTGATGGTGCGCCTTCTTTGCCTGCAAAGGTGAAAATGGGAATGGTTACCAGAGGGTCCATCTGCTCTTGTGACACACACAGATAGCCACCAAAGCACTTGTACCATACTGTGTGAATGTTACACAGTCCTCTGTTTAATAGTCTTGGAAGTTGCACGTGGCTCAACAGGAGGACATCAAACTTTGGAAACGTCTTATGAGATCTCAGAAAGCAATCTTGATAATGTGTAAAGATCAGTCATGGCAAAAAGGGTGCCAAACTAAGCCTAGCTATGTGTCATGCATTTTAGGAGGCAACCCACAGAGTGTTGAGAGCCAGCAACAGCATCACAACAAATAGTGTGTCCGATGTATAATTTCAGTAATGAAGAAATGCATGAATGAAAATGGTACTCACTCTGACGAACCTGGTGAGATTGTTAAATTTCTTTCGACACTGGATGCTACTTTAAATCACAGTGTCGGAGGCAGAGACCTCCTCAGCTATTTTCCTCCAGATCTTGTTAAACATTGCTCGGCGGGGTCTAGATCTACTCCTCCTATACAACTGATCCCATCTCCTCCCCACAGCCCCAACTAGGGCCTTGTTTGCCTCTGGTGTGAATCTCCTCGCACGCTGTCTGGACTCCTCAATCGTGATCTGCTCCTCCATTATCAAATTCAAAAGGAAAATGACTACTTCAACCGCGGGTGTACTGCGCATGCATGCGGTCGCTCCCTGCCTGCATTAGTGTTTGCGATCGGACAGCTGACCGGAAGCGCGGGAAGGAACCAACAAAAAAAACATTTGTGCATGCACAGAAGGGTCGATTTTTTTGGGAGGTGGAAGTTTCGACTGTGGCGCACAAAATCTGCTGTGCGACGCCAGAGTTAGCGCTAACGCTCGTCATCAACTTTCATTTGGCGAAAGTTGCGTGCTCTGGCGCTAACGCGAACCTAGCAATAAAATACATTTTTGCCACGATTTGTGCCAGAAAATGGACGAAATTGCAAAAACGCAAAAATCCAGCCCCAGGAGTATTACCAGGCTTTGTTTCATTCCAGAATATTTGGCGGTAAAATTATCATCAATGCATGTTTTATTCATTGTTTCTTTGCTAGCAATTTAATGAGGATCATAGGTATCAGATCAACAACAAAGATAAGAAGAATTCTGCTTTCTACCATATAAAAGGACAACTGCCTGTTTTTACATATCTTTCAGTAGAGCTCTGATATTAAATTAATAAAGATAGCCATCAGAAGATTTTTTTTAAAAAACCATCAACACAGAGGAACCACTAAAGTAAGAATGAATCACTGCTGACTTTTCCCTGCAATCATTGAACTGGCGCCAAGACTTATTGGCAATGGTCCAGCTTATTGGCTGCAAACACATCAGGCCATAATTTGGTGTGGCAGGGCATCTAACGGTGTCTGCCATTAGTTAGACTTGCCCTGGTACATTTAGGTTTAAAAAAGTTTTGCATGGCAAGTTGCTGAAAGTGTGAGCTGATAATGTCACAGCGAGGAAAACAGAACATCTGGGACCTGAGTGAACAGGGAAACCAACTGTGTATCTCCTTAACCAATCAGTTTGAAGGATTGTGAAACAAACAGAAGGAATGCGAAGGAAGTGTGAATTAGAGTGGGTGAATTCAATGCCAAATGAGGTACAGAAATAGAAATAAAGAGATGGAAAGAAAGATTGGATAGAAAGAGAGAAAAAAGAGACAGGAAGCCCTAGAAATCCCAGCCTCCCCAGTTGCATACGAAGTGTGTACGGACCCGGGAAGGCATCGCAAACGCCGCTTTTCAGCACACAATACTCATGCGTGAAAACCGGCTTTTCCGATCTGTCAAGCTGGAGCTTGACAGATCCTCCGCATCTCGGCAGCCAGAATATTCGCATGGGCAAGATTGCGGTATTTACCCATATCTTGCCCAGCGGGTGTCCTGAAAACTCTTGCGCCTGATAAAAGCAGGCACATGGCCTACTTTTACAGGTGTAAGAGTTTTAAAACATACAAAAACATTGCAAACTAAAATTTTTAAAACATATTTTATCGTTAAAACCCCTGCCCACTATGGTAAGTTTATTTTAAACCATAATTTAAAAATGTTTTAAATAATCGGAAAAATATTTTTTTTATATGACTTTAATTTAAATTAATCTTAAAAATGTGGTGTATTTTTTCTATTTTTTTTTGGTGTTTTGGGAGCAGTTTCTCTATCATAATAATGGGAACTCCTACTTACGGAGGTCCCACTATTATGAATGAGAAAATACTGTACCTGGATTGGCTGCCCAGAGCCATGTGACTGCAGCTCCAGCTTACAGACATCCCGACATGCATGCGCTCCAACGCGCAGTGAGTGAAGGCCTCAGGACCAGGATCTCTGGTGGGCACAGCAGGAACAGGTAGGTGCGCATCTTTTTTAACTTTTTCAGTCGATCGCCTCGAGGAAGACCTCGACCGGGATTTCAAGGCCATAATTTAAAAAAATATCCAGTAATAATTAAAATTTGAAGGAATGAGACTCCACACTTGTAATGGTTAATTTTCAGTGCCAAAGAGGTCGACAGTAATTAACACATCACTTCATTAAACAGGTACTTCGACGGAAATAATGGGCCCACGTTTCCCCAGGAGTTGCTCTTATTTTTTTTGAGCAACTAGATTTTTTTGGAGTACCTTAAAAATTGCAATTCTCCCCATTTAAAATTTGCTCCAGTTTAAGTGAATTAGGTCAGTTTTTATTTAGTTCAGTTTTTTTTTTAAGTGGGCGTTACCAGCCACTTACGCCTGTTTTGGCCATTTAAGCAAGTTTAGCCAGCGAAAAGTTACTCCTAACTAATTTAGGCCAGCGTATGTGGCCACTTTTGTATGTGCAGAAAAACCTTGCGGAGACTTAAGAAATCAGCGCAGGTAGCCAGAGATGTGGGGGGAGGGAAGTGAGAGGATTTTGCAAAGCACTGAAGACCTTCACAACAACATTAAAGAAGCATAAGTACATTTAAAGCACTAAGCACTAAACAAAGCACAAAAATAAGCATTCAATAACAAATAAAAAATACAAGGAAGCTTAGAGGACCTGCACCAAGCGCCAAGACTTACAAAGCACTAATCAAAGCACAAAAAGTAATAAGCAATTAATTAACAAATAAAAAATAGAAGAAACCCTGATCCTAAAGCACCAAGACCAAAGTAATAGGCAATCAATCAATCAATAGCAAATAAAAAATGAAAGTCCTACCTTTTATGTGAAGGGAAGGCAGCGGGCCGCAGATGAGGGAGCCCATTTGGCCAGGGCTAGGGGTGGTAAGACGCACATCGGGAGGCTAGCTCAACGCGGCATCAGTGAAGGGGTAAGGAGGAGGCGGAGGAGGGGAGAGGGGGAAGAGGGAGGGGGGAAGAGAAGGAGGGAGCAAAGAGGAGAAGGGGGGAAGAAGAGGGGGAAGAGATAGTGGGGAGAGGGGAGAAGAGGGGGAAGAGATAGTGGGGAGAGGGGAGGAGAGGGGGAAGAGGAGGAGGGGTAGGTGGAAGTATCCTCTTGGACTTGTAATAATGAGCCAGTCTGTGGATTGTGCTCTCAGTAAGAATCAAACAGAACTTGGCATCTTTATCCTTCCTGTTCCTCTCCAAATGCTTGTGGGCAGCCACAACAGTCTTGATCAAATGATACAAATCCTCTGGAAGGTCTGGAGCCAGCCGCTTGGACTTCAGTATCCTGAGGATCATATTCCCAGAAACAAAACGTACCTGGGCAATACCATGGGAAGCCCTTAAAATCATACCAATCTGCGATGGGGTCAAGCCCTTCTTTGCCAGCTTGTAAATCTGTTCCTTTACATCAGGCACAGTTCCCTCGCAGGTTGCAGCAGGGAGCTCATTTGGCCAGGGCTCGGGGCGGTGGGCCCCTCCCACACAGCTTGCAGAGATTCGGGAGCGAGGAGCTACTGCACATGCGCGCACACTCTAGCGCGCATGTGCAGAGGTCCAGGCACTGTTTTCAGCGCCGGGACCTGGCTCCGCCCCCCATTCCTTCTGCTGCACTACGCCAAGGGCCTACATCATTCCAGGGAGCAGCGTGCGGCAGCCCGGCCCGGAAATCGGCGCGGTCCCGGCCTGCAAGACCATCAGCAGGCCGGGGCCATCAGAGGGAGCAGCGTGTGGCGGCATACCACTGCAGGAGGGCGACGGCTGTGAAGTCAGTTTGCTGATTGCAGTGCGGGCAGGAACAGCAGGAGGGGCGAAGGAGCAGCAAGAGTTTCTAGAACGAAGTGACCGAGGCCCAGGAGAGGCTTGAGTCTGAGGCCCAGAAGAGGTGAGGACCCAGGGGCAGCACGGGGCAGCTCAAACTGCTATCTGTGTGCGTGCTCGGTCCACGCAGCAGAGCAGGTCTCCAGTCGTCTTGGTTAATCCTTGCCACAGGACAAGACCTAGCTCTGTAAGCCCGTGTGGTGGCTGGTGTGCAACGGCACCACATGTTAAAAGAATCCAAGCACAGGCATCTTCCACCCTCCAAGATATAGTTCGGGATCTAGAATATTAGGTCCTTCATTGAAACACCTGTGAACTCATTCCTTTTTGGCGTGGAAGCAAATCATACTCACTTTGAGGGACTGCCTATGATGATGATATCATTCCAGCTGTGGGGAGAATACCACAGTAACTTTTAGGCATGGAGGTGCGACGTTCTAAGCGTGGGGGCAAACTTGGGTCCATAAGGACTTAACTTTCTGTGGTGAGTTTAGTTCATATCGACTGCACAAATACAGCAATTTCACACCATTCAATGCAGTGAGATCTTGTTTTCAAGAAGCTAACGATACAAGTCAAGTAGCAACTTTTGGATTTTTGAATTTAACCACACATCTGCTCCCTGGCTGAAGTTGCTGTGCCATTTGCGTATAAATAGCGGTAAGCACCATTAGCTGCACCATTATTTTGACGCAAATTATGGCCCATTAACACATTGATATCTTTGGACTGTAGATGAAGGACTTTGTAAAGCCAGCTGCTAAGTTCCGAGTCATCATCATAGGCAGTCCCTCGGAATCAAGGAGGACTTGCTTCAACTCTTAAAATGAGTCTTAGGTGGCTGTTCCAATATGAGAACCACAGACTCTGTCACAGGTGGGGCAGATAGTCGTTGAGGGAAGGGGTAGGTGGGATTGGTTTGCCGCATGCTTTTTCCACTGTCTGCGCTTATTTTCTGCATGCTCTCGGCAATGAGACTCCAGATGCTCAGCGCCCTCCCGAATGCACTTCCTCCACTTTGGGTAGTCTTCGGCCAGGGACTCCCAGGTGTCAGTGGGGATGTTGCACTTTATCAGGGAGGCTTTGAGGGTGTCCTTGTAACGTTTCTTCTGCCCACCTTTGGCTCGTTTGTAGTGAAGGAGTTCCGAGTAGAGCACTTGCTTTGGGAGTCTCGTGTCTGGCATGCGAACTATGTGGCCTGCCCAGCGGAGCTGATCAAGTGTGGTCAGTGCTTCAATGCTAGTGATCTTGGTGCGTCTGTCCTCCTAGAGGATTTGTAGGATCATGCGGAGACATCGTTGGTGGTATCTCTCCAACGACTTGAGGTGTCCACTGTACATGGTTCACATCTCTGAGCCATACAGGAGTGGGGGTATTACTACAGCCCTGTAGACCACGAGCTTGGTGGCAGTTTTAAGAGCCTGGTCTTCAAACATTCTTTTCCTCAGGTGGCCAAAGGCTGCACTGGTGCACTGGAGGAGGTATTGAATCTCGTCGTTAATGGCTGCTCTTGTTGATAAGAGGCTCCCGAGGTATGGGAAATGGTCCACATTGTCCAAGGCCATGCCATGGATCTTGATGACTGGAGGGCAGTGCTGTGCGGTGAGGACAGGCCGGTGGAGGACCTTTGTCTTACAGATGTTTAGTGTAAGGTCCATGCTTTCCTATGCCTCAGTAAATACATCGACTATGTCCTAGAGTTCAGCTCTGTATGTGCGCAGACACAGGCGTCGCCCGCATACTATAGCTTGACAACAGAAGTTGGGGTGGTCTTGGACCTGGCCTGGAGACTGCAAAGGTTGAACAGTTTCCCACTGGTTCTGTAGTTTAGGTCCACTCCAGTGGGGAGCTTTTTGACTGTGAGGTGGAGCATGGCAGCAAGGAAGATTGAGAAGAGGGTTGGGGCGATGAAGGCATTTCAAAACTTCTCATTACTTTTGTCCTGTCTACATACTTCTAGGTTTGGTCTGTTTCTTTTATCAATGATCTTAGTTTGATACTGTCATTACTGCAGTGAATTCCCTTTCATTTTGGTTGGGGAAGAATGTTGTTTTATTTTACAGCGTAAATATTGGTTAATAATCAAAAATGTGCTCGTCTCTCGACTACTGCTCTCATGAAATTCTATGGGTTAACTCAGTACAGACTTCAGTATTTTGTCTGAATTTAATGTTATTGTAAAGGTAATTATAGCAAACAAAGGATGCCATCTTCCCATCTCTGGTAACTTTAACACTTATTTATTAATCATAACAGAACAGTTACTGTTCTGGTAGCCTACAGAACAGATTAATTATCGTGAACATACAATTTCCCACCTAAACACAGCCATAATACTTTATCACTCACTGGCTAAAACAGCAATGAAACCCATTTATTGGGGAACATAGTCCATTAAATAGGTCAAGCCAAACTATTATTGGTCAAAAATCAGTGTCAAATATCGGTTTGGATTTTGGGTCAGCGGCAAACAAATGGCACTTGGCATTCATTGCACTTACACATGCCCACATACTTTCTATAGGCTTTTGCATTGGGACTTGCGGTGATTAGAGAGTCAAAACAGCATGGGGCCCTCTACAGGGGATCTGGGACTTGTGTGAACAGGAAAAGCAACAGTGTCTCTCCTTAACCATCAGATTGAAGAATCCTTACTGAGGCACGCAGAGTCTGAACCAGGAAATGTAAGTTGAAACAGTTAATTCAATCTCAACTCATGTGTAGAAAGCGAAATAAAGAGAGGGAAAGAAAATGGGATTAAGAGAGAGAAAAGAAAAAGACAGAAAGAAAAAGTAAAAAAGAATTTTAAAAACAAATCTCCAACAATAATTAAAATGGGAAGGAATGAGACTCCACACTTGTAAAAGCTCATGTTCAGAGCCAGAGAGGGTGTTTGGCAATAATTAACACTTATCATGTCAAAAAATTACTTATACTGGAATGGACAAGTCCTAACATTTCTGGCTATCTAATGGGTAAGTCCTGCAAATTCAATGCTGAGACTCTCAGTCAAGGTATTGTTATAGCAAAGCTTTTGGAGGAGCAGGGAAACTCAGACAGCAACTTCCTGATTTCCATGTTTAACTGCGCATGTGCTGTTGCCAGAGGTTGGTGTCCGGTTTACACATTAATGATGGTGAGCATTGCTAACCTCACCGTTATTTTTACTGCAACATCTGGGACAATATTAGCATCATTGTTTGCACACTCTATCCCATTAAAAGGTAAAAACAATGACTTGAATAAGTCAAGTGTTTGTTTTAGTAGCAGAAGCCTTAAAACAGCCAAAAAGTAGATAGAGGTCACAGATGTGTTTTTTTTTAAATACAGAAAATACTGGAAATATATAGCACGTAAGTTAGCATGTGTAAAAATAAAATATAGGATAATGTTTTGGGTACAACACTCCATCAGAACTGTAACATCAGACCCAAAGCATTAACTTGTGTTTTCTCTTTACAGATGAATGACCTGCTGGCATTTCCAGCATTTTTGAGTTTTATTTCAGATTTCCAGCATTTGCAGCCTTCTCCTTTTTAATTTACACTGCAAATGAATACTTCGCTAAACTGAGAAAAATAAAGTGGAGAATCAACAAAGATTCTATATCGTAACCAGGTTTCTCCATAAACTCGTCATCAGATTAGTGGAGATACATACACTAATGCATAAAACATTTAGGAACATAGGAATTGCTAGTTTGCCTTCTACCATTCTGGTAGTCGCATGATACAATGATAATGGACTTGTTTACTAATCATAGCAATCAATCTCTAAAAATTAGTCTACAACAGATCCATAAATGACACGAGAAAAAACCCAATGGTCAAAAGTCACCTTTTTCCTCTCAAGTTTCAAGAATAGCAAGAATCTTGCCGCCGCTCAGAGGGTGGGTTTGAAGGCGGGTCCGCTGTCAAAATCTAAAAGATTGACAGCGAGTCTGGATCCTGCTGTGAACCTGCCTCCGTATCAGTTTCCCAAGTTCCAGGTCTGCCTACGCCTTACAGATGACAACAACAACAACTTGTATTTATATAGCGCCATTAACGTAATGAAATATCCCAAAGCACTTCACTGGAGTATTATGAGACAAGAAATTTGACACCGAGCCACATAAGGAGAAATTAAGATAAGTGACCAAAAGCTTGGTCAAAGAGATAGGTTTTAAGGAGCGTCTTAAAGGAGGAGAGAGAGATAGAGAGGCGGATAGTTTTAGGCAGGGCATTCCAGAGCTTAGAGCCTAGGCAACAGAAGGCACGGCCACCAATGGTTGAGCAATTATAATCAGGGATGCTCAGGAGGGCAGAATTAGAAGAGCGCAGACATCGTGGTGGGGGCGGGGGGGTTTGTGGGGCTGGAGAAGATTACAGAGATAGGGAGGGGCGAAGCCATGGAGGGATTTGAAAACAAGGATGAGAATTTTGAAATCGAGGCGTTGTTTAACCGGGAGCCAATGTAGGTCAGCGAGCACAGGAGTGATGAGTGAGTGGAACTTGGTGCGAGTTAGGACACAGGCAGACGAGTTTTGGATCACCTCTAGCTTACATGGCGTAGAATGTGGGAGGCCAGCCGGGTTGTGTTGGAATAGTCAAGTCTAGCGGTAACAAAGGCATGGATGAGGGCTTCAGCAGCGGATGAGGCAAGGTCGGAGATGGGCGGTATTATGGAGGTGGAAATAGGCAGTCTTAGTTATGCTGTGGATATGTGGTTGAAAGCTCATTTCAGGGCCAAATGTGACACCAAGGTTGCGAAGAGCCTGGTTCATCTGCAGACAGAAGTTGGGGAGAGGGATGGAATTAGTCAGTAGGGACCGGAGTTTGTGGCGGAGACCGAAAACAATGGCTTTGGACTTCCCAATAATCAATTGGAGAATATTTCTGCTCATCCAGAACTGGATGTCGGACAAGCAGTCTGACAATTTAGAGAGCCTGGAGGGATCAAGAGAAATGGTAGTGAGGTAGAGCTGGATGACAGTGGAGAGGCGTTGGAGAAGAATAGAGTGGTCAACTATGTCAAAGGCTGAAGGTAAGTCAAGAAGGACGAGGAGGGATAGTTTACCTTTGTCACAGTCACAAAGACTGTAATTGGTGACTTGATGAGAGCCGTTTCGATACTGTGGCAGGCGCGAAAACTGGATAGGAGGGATTCAAACATGGAATTGCGGGAAAAATAGGCACAGGTTTGGGAGGTGACAACACGTTCAAGGACTTTAGA
Source organism: Pristiophorus japonicus (assembly GCF_044704955.1). Lineage (NCBI taxonomy): Eukaryota > Metazoa > Chordata > Chondrichthyes > Pristiophoridae > Pristiophorus > Pristiophorus japonicus. The sequence goes on along the minus strand of NC_091982.1, from coordinate 90,213,149 downwards.
GAGGAATGGAAGGTTGGAGATGGGGTGATAGTTTGCAAAGACGGAGGGTTCGAGGGTTGTTTTTTGAGGAGGGGGTGATGACGGCAGATTTGACGGAGAAGGGGACAGTGCCTGAGGAGAGAGAACCATTAACAATATCATCTAACATGGGAGCCATGGGAATAGGGTCAAGGGAGCAGGAAGTGGGTCTCATGGACAGGATGAGCTTGGAATGGTCATGAGGGAAGATCAGAGAAAAACTGGGTTAAGGCATGAGGGATCCTTAGGCAGAGAAGAAGCAAAAGCAGCCAAACAGATGGTCTCAATCTTAGAGGCAAAGAAGTCCATGAGCTCCTCACACTTATTGTCGGAGGTGAGGGTGGAGACTGGGGAGTAGGGTTTAAAAAGATGGTTAGCAGGTGAAGCTAGAAGCCGGGTTTATCTTTACATTCCAGGATGATACTGGAATAGTGAGCAATTTTGGCAGAAGAAAGCAGGACCCGATAGTGCTTTATGTGGTCTAGCCAGATCTGGCGGCGAATGGCTAAACCATTTGTCCACCATATCCATTCAAGTCTGCATCCCTTGGACTTAAGGAAGCAAAGATCAGGGCTGTACCAGAGGGAATGGCCAAGGTGAGTGAGAGTAATTGTTTTAACCTGGGCTCGGGCATCAAAGGTGGTGGTGAGGGTGTGATTGAGCAGATCGGTAGCTGCAGAAATGTCCTGGTGAATGGAGGGCCAAAGGCTGGACTGTTGTGAGTTGATAAGTGCAGCTGTAAGAGAGTCGGGGGAGAGTTTTTTTTTCGGTGTGGACACAGAGGGAGATAGGGTTGGGGACACTAAGCGGTGTAAGCCAATTGAAATAGAGGTTGTTAAAAGGTAATTAAACAACATTTTACCCTCTACTTAACATTGTTCCAGCTTTTTGATGATTTTCACAGTGCTCAGAGATCATGTCAGGTAAGTAGGTCATGTTTTCAATGACTCCATTCCTCTGAATAGGTGACAGCTGCAAAAGTAGTATAAAAGCTACCATTTCACAGCTGTTCACTTTCCAATGTTAGAAGCTGGAGCCTTCAGGATTTGGAATACACTTTTCAGCTTTAGGAATGTTGGAAGTGTTTGGAGTAAACTGTCTATCCACTGTCACCTCTTGCACAACTGTCAAAAATCAATGTGGACATAGTCCCTTTAAGGAAACCAGCTGATGACGCGTCATCAAATGACATAATCAGAGCCGTTTCCTTTTAATTGGCCGGGAACCTCGCAGGGAGGACTTAACAAGACCCATTAGGGGAAAGTCGTGGGGTAAGCCGGCATGAAGATAGCAATTGAGTCTCAGTCCACCATTTACCTCGGCCGCACTGAGCCTGCCTCGGTAGGTGAAATCACTGCCCATGATTTGTAGTGCGCAAAACTCATGTTTTTGGCCAACTATCCAAGGTCAATATACATGTTCATACTATCCAAAATAGTTCTGCTTAGATTATTTGACAGAGATGGAACAATGCTCAAAGATTCTGAAACATCAAGAGATAGCATTGTCATGGGTTATAATTCTATACATAGTCTATAAACCATTAAAGAGCATTGGTTTAAAAGTACGTAAAGCGATCAAATCATTATCAAAAACATTTAGCATGCTAAAAGTGACTTTAATTGGCTGTATTAATCAGCATGCCCTGGAAATTGCAGTCGGAGGCATGCCACCCACGTACTCCTCCGAACCGCAAGAAACGTACGCTCTTACCTTCTGTCTCTAGAGCTTCGGATTGTTCTGGTCCTGGGCCTGCAGGCATACGCCTGTGTAAAGGCCCATGTATCCCAGGGGCACATGCAGATCGCAAGTGTCTCTGGGATCACATGGGCCAGGCCAACCAATGAAAATTGGGGATTCCTATGATGCATATGGGGATTCCATTTACAGACGGAATCCCCATAGGCATAGAAATCGCAACTAAATACAATTTCAAAACACTGAAATAAAAATAAATAATCACAGGATCAAAATGAATTAAAACATCATTTAATTAAATATTTAAAATGAAAATTTAATTTTTTGAAAAATAAATTAACATTTTTAACCAAGTCAAAATTGACCTAAACTAATATTAAATATAAAGGAATGTTTAAATCATTAAAAAAAATGCTGCTAACATTTATTTAAAGCCTTAGTCTGGTAAAAGGCTGTATGGCTGCTTTTACCAGGTGTAAGGGTTTGTGGCTATTCATTGGGCAGTAGTTGGGGAAATAGCCCAATTCTGTACCAGCAAAAGTGAATTTCCAGCAAATGGGTACGAACCTTGACAGATCGCAAGTTCCGGGTTTTCACGCATGCGCAGCGCATGCAAGAAGCTGGATCTTGTGGGGCACTTACAATAGCGCACTCTGTGTGTAAAATCTGAGCCATTGTGCTCTGCAGTATGCCTTATCGATGTTGTAATGTATTTGCATCGTGGGTTCTTTGCTTAAGAATTCATAGCAATGCATTGCTATTAAGAACTAATTGGTTTATTAGCAAAAGTTTAACAACCACACTACACATTAACAGTTCGTCCACCAAGCTCACAACCACATGCCTCATCGTGGATCCCCTGAACCCAACTGGTTGAAGTTTTGTTGATTCTTGTGAACATCACGTGACTGACTAAGCCACTCCCAACTCAACAGCTCTACAACTAATTTAGTAAAACATAAACTCAAGTGCTCCCTTATTAAAGGGGCATAAAACTGACAAATTAACAAATGAAACTTTGGAACATTCAACAAATCAAATTAGAATTTGGTTGCTGGGGGTGATGCACTCCTTTCGCGGAAGGCCGCGAGCGTACCAGTGGATACCGCGTGCTCCATCTCCAGGGACACCCTGGCGCGAATATAGCCACGGATGCGAGGCAGGCAGTCAGGCTGAACAACCCCTTCGACCTCCCACTGCCTGGACGGGTTAATGGCCAGCAAGGCTTTTGATAAGGTCCCACCTGGTAGACTGATCATGAAGGTTAAAGCCCATGGGTTACAGGGCAAAGTGGCAAGTAGGATCCAAAATTGACTTGGAGGTAGGAAGCAAAGGATAATGATTGATGGATGTTTTTGTGACTGGAAGGATGTTTCCAGTGGGGTTCCGCAGGGCTCAGTACTGGGTCCCTTGTTTTTTGTGGTATATATCAACGATTTAGATTTGAAAATAGGGAGTATGATTAAGAAGTTTGCAGACGACACAATTGGCTGTGTGGTTGATAATGAAGAGGAAAGTCATGGGCTGCAGGAGGATATCTATCTACTGGTCAGGTGGGCAGAGCAATGGCAAATGGAATTTAACTTAGAGAAGTGTGAAGTGATGCACTTTGGGAGGGCTAATGAGGAAAGGGTATACACATTAGGCCACTTAATAGTGTAGATGAATAAGGGACCTTGAAGTGCTTGTCCAAAAGTAGCAGGCCAGGTGGATAAGGTGCTTAAGAAGGTATACAGAATGCTTGCCTTTATTGCCCAAGGCATAGAATATAAGAGCAGGGAGGTTATGCTTAAATTATATAATACTTTGGTTAGGCCACAGCTGGAGTACTGCGTGCAGTTCTGGTCACCGTATTATAGGAAGTACGTGATTGCACTAGAGAGGGTGCAGAGGAGATTTACTAGGATGCTGCCTGGAATGGAGAATCTTAGTTATAAGGACAGATTGGATAGGCTGGGTTTGTTCTCATTGGAACAGAGTTGGTTGAGAGGAGACCTTATTGAGGTGTCCATAATATTGAAGAGCCTGCACATAGTGGATAGTAAGAGCCTATTTCCATTGGTGGCGGGGTCTATTACAAGGGAGCATAGTTTTAAGGTAGTTGGTGGAAGGTTTAGAGGGGATTTGAGGGGGCCGCCTTTACGCAGAGGATTGTGGGGATCTGGAATTTGCTGCCAGGAAGAGTGGTGGATGCAGAAGCCCTCACCACTTTTAAGAGATGGTTGGATGGGCACTTAATGTACAGTAATCTGCAGGGTTACAGACCTAGAGCTGGTAATTGGGATTAGACTGGATGATCTTTTGTTGGATGATCTCCTGGACCAGTTTCAATTGCCTGGATGGATCGGAGAGGAATTTTCCCAGATTTTTTCTCCCTAAATTGGCCTGGGTTTTTATCTGGTTTTTGCCTCTCCCAGGAGATCACATGGCTTCGGTTGGGGTGGAGTGTCGAATGTTTCAGTATAAGTTGTGTCGCAGTTGTGTGAGGTGGACTAGTTTGGGCTGGGTGCTATTTGCCTTTCCGTCACTGTTCATAGGTTTAAATGTAACCTTTAGGGCTGCTGACCAAGGGCCGTGCTGCTCTTTGTCAGCCGGCGTGGACACGATGGACTGAAATGGCCTCCTTCTCCGCTGTAAATTTCTGTTTCTATGGCCCCAAGTTTCCACACGATAAAAAACGGGCGCCTCTCCGAGCTGGGCGCCCGCTTTTCACGCTGGAAACGGCGCCGTAAAAAAAACGCACGATTCTGGAGTGCCCTGCAGCTCCATGTCTGCTTGGCGTGGCGCCCAGGGGGGCGGAGCCTACCACTCACACCGATTTTGTAAGTGGGAGGGGGCGGTTACCATTTAAATTAGTTTTTTTCCTGCCAGCAACCCTGCGCGTGCGCGTTGGAGCGTTCGTGCACGCGCAGTGTGAAGGAAACATTGGCACTCGGCCATTTTTGTAGTTCTTCGTAGCTGTTTAATTTTTGAACATTTTTTAATAAAAGCACATTGCCATCAGCACTGAGGCTTCTTGCAGCAGTGAGAAGGCTGCAGGAAGCCTCAGAAAGTTGAGGCAGCCGTCTCCCGACGGCCTCCCCCCACTGCCGTCGGGAATGGCTGCTGAACTTGAGGCTTCCTGCAGCCTTCTCCCTGTCTCCTTCCCCCCCCCCCGCCCGTGGGAATGAACGGCTGCCTCCGCCCCCCCCCCCCCGCGGGAACAAACGACTGCCTCCTCCCCCACCCCCCCGGCGGGAACGGCTGCCTCAACTTGTGAGGCTTCCTACAGCATTCTCCCTGGCTGAAGCACTTTCACACAGGTAGGAAGATGGTTTATTTAACCTTTTCTTTGCTTATAAATTTTTATTCAGGTTGGATTTATTTGTATAATATTTGTATAAGGATTTATTATAGAATTTAATGACTTCCCTTCCCCCCCCTCTCCCCCCCACCCCCTCCCCCACACCTCGTTCTGGACACCTAATTTGTAACCTGCGCCTGATTTTTTAATGTGTAGACAAGGTTTTTTCAGGCCTACAAAAATCTTCACTTGCTCCATTCTAAGTTAGTTTGGAGTACGTTTTCACTGTGGAAACTTTGAAATCAGGCGTCAGTGGCCGGACATGCCCCCTTTTGAAGAAATAATTCTGTTCCAAAGTGAAACTGTTCTAACTGACTAGAACTGCAGAAAAAAAAATGTGGAGAATTGCGATTTCTAAGATAGTCCGTTCTCTATCAGTTGTTTCTAAAAATCAGGCGCAAATCATGTGGAAACTTGGGCCCTATGTTTCTCGATGTCAGGCAAAATGTTTAATGAAAATATTATTGTCACAGTACACAAGTACAGTGGTGTTACATACTTGGAATTTCTAAAGGCATTTGACAAGGTATCATATTGGTGATTAATGGAATAGGTGCTGTAGAAAATTGCTAGATAGAAGGTTGTCTCAAAAACAGGAAATAGAGATTAGCCATGAATGGAACCTTTTCAAGCTGCAAAAGCATGATGAGTGGAGTGCCCCACATCACATCAACAGATTCCCATAACATTACTCATGATGTGTCAAAGTAAAGCTTTTACGTTTAAAAAACGGGTATTTATGCCCTGTGGGGGGGGTAACATCAGGGCTCATCCTGTACCATGATTAAATAAGTCAAATGATGTTTTTCTCACAAGCAATTCTGAGGTGTTTCCTGGTGCTTTGGGGATTGTGAAAAGTATAAATGAGTGGCTTTCATTTTATGCACATTCCTTTCTTTACCGATATAATTCCTTTTTATCTCTTGCTCATTTTAAAATTGAGAATATACAACAAAGGTACATAAGATGTAGCACTTGAAGGAATCAGCTATTTAGCAGTATACAAATAGAAAATGCTGGAAATACTCAGCAGGCCAGGCAGCATTTTTGGAGAGAGGTGGGGCCAATTTAACCATACTCGCTCAGCAGAAACCTGCTGGGCAGTTAAAATCGCTCTGGTTCTTACCTGTTCGAAAGCTGCCATGATTGCAACATCTGCAATTTTAACCTGCTCTCCTGAGCAGGCAGCAAGGACACATGGCCGGAGCCAACAAGATCCTTCTTTACATAGGCATGTTGCAATGGAATTTGTTATGTATGCATGCTTGTATTGTTATATGATGTTTGTAACACTGAATGTACCTTACACTGTACACACCTTACTGCACACCAGAAGGTGCTGCTACTGGAGACCTAAGGATTATCTGCACACTGCAGGTAACCCAGTATAAAAGGGAACTCACAGCTTGGTGTCCTCACTCAAGGAGCTGCAAATAAAGGGCTACAGTCTACACAATTTAAGTACCATACCCTGCCTCGTGGAGTCATTACCAAAGGTGCCTGCATACACTACAACTGGCGACGAGGTCACGAACCTCAGCATGTCGAATCTCAGCAACTTTCAGCAATTTACCAATGGGGAAGATTGGGACGCTTTTGTAGAAAGATTGGAAAATTTCTTCACAGCCAACAAACTGGATGCGGACACACCAGTTACACGACCGAACAAGCGCAGGGCCATCCTGCTTAGCAGTTGTGGGCCCACCATCCATTGTCTCGTCAGGGACTTGTTAGCCCCGGAGAAGACAACCACCAAGAGCTATGAGGAATTTATAACACTAATACAGGAGCAACTAAAACCAAAAGAAAGCATCCTCACAGCCAGGCACCGGTTCTACACTTACCGGCAACCCGAAGGCGTAGAAATTACTAAGTATGCTGCACATTTAAGAAGACTAGCTGCACCATGTGATTTTGGAGACCACCTTAATGAAGCACTAAGGGACATATTTGTCATCGGATTCGGCCACGGGGGTCTCCTGCACAAATTGCTCTCTGCGGACATCACAGTCACTCTGCAGAAAGCAATTCAAGTGAGCCAGGCCTACATGGTTTCGGCAGGTGACTCCAAGCGACTACTGATCCAGGACTCTAAACTGGCGAATGCTGCCCCGAGTCCCGCAACCCTGAGTCCACCACATGGGGCAAACTGGATGGCCCCGTGCTGGCGCTATGGAGGAAACCACAGGGCCCACCAGTGTCACTACAAAGACTATACATGCAAAGGCTGCAAAGAAAAAGGGCACCTTCAGAGAATGTGCAGGAACAGCTTTACTCACCACGTCACTGAAGAGTTAGTTGATCACCGGGACTCCAACACAGATGAAGATGAAGCTGCTCAACCCCTGAAAGAAGAGCATCGAATTTATACCTGCTCCACCGGAAGTTCTCTGTGGACGATGGAAGTAGACATCGATGGGGTTCCAGTTTCCATGGAGATCGACACAAGGGCGAGCCAGTCTGTGATGAGCCAAACGACCTTTGAAAAAATTTGGATGAATCCCGCCACTCGGCTAAAACTGTCTCCTGTCCAGGCGAAGCTGCTCACCTACACCAAAGGTAAAATCCAAATCGTTGGCAGCGTGGATGTCCAGGTCTCCCAGGGCAGCGTGTTGAACAGACTCTCCCTGTGGATCGTTGCCGGAGATGGTCCCACGCTGCTGGGAAGGAATTGGATGAACCCGGTCCAAATCGGTCAAAGTGGCTATGGCCTCCGGGCTCCAGCAATCGACATCGAACATGGATCCATCGCTGCATCTAGAGATCTCACTGTCCTCCTCGTGGAGGAGAGCCAGAAGATGGCGGCTGCACCACGAGGAGAAAAACCTAAAATCAAAATGGCCACGACCAGACCATGAGGGGCAGCATTGGAGGAACGACACGTGACACCGAGTGGCCAATCAATTTGGAAGGCTCCCTTAAAAAGACCGGTAACAAAAAAAATTTAAAGGGACAGTTTCAATTTAAAGATGACAAGGACTTTAAAGCTAAAATTGCAGTAAAAGGGTGCAAGTATGATAATGTAACCATGAATTGTGATGCTGGTGTAACTAATGTGAAAAATGAAATGAATGTTTGTGTAAGTAAGGTTAAGAACAAGCCCGTTATGTGTGATGATTATGACAGAGATTTTGAAATGCCTAATGTAACCATGTCTGGTGAGACCATGATACCAAACAGTGATGCAAATGCTGTTATTAACAATGTAAAGCAGTCAATAATGTAGATTCAACTATGTATGACCAGAGTCATGATGTCATATATGCAGGTAGAACACTGTTAAAGGACACTGGATTCTACAGGGACCATGCAAATGGTAGAAGAATCCCCCCGTGGGAGACCCACAGGTCCAGCTGGCTACCACACCATGTAGCCTGGACCTTTGGAACTAGAGTGATGCCCCAGGAAGGACATACACACAACCAGTGGGAGCAGACCCACTACAGGGACAGAGGGCAATGGGCAACACAGCCACCATCACTGGCAACCTGCCCCAGACCAGCCCTACATCCCCTGGCCACGAGGGCCAACACCAGGAGCAAGAGGCCAATACTCTCCAGCTTTCCTGGCAAACCCTGGGATGACCAGACTCTCATCCATTTGGAGGACAAGGAGCCCCCACAGTCCTGTGGCCCTGCCCACCACCACACAACTACCCACATCACAGAGTATGCACCCTACTCACTGCTGCAATGGCTACCCCACTGAGGGATCCACAACATGGTCTGTGTGTGAAGGGGAGAAATGTATGAGGCCAGCCTCAAGTACAGGGATCACATCTGACACCCACACAACCCTCACCACAACTTCCCATAGCCCACTACTTTTCACCTCCCCAGGTCATTACAATAAGGACTTGAAAAATACTTAGGGGGGAGTGTTGTTATGTATGCATGCTTGTATTGTTATATGATGTCTGTAACACTAAATGTACCTTATGCTGTACACACCTTACTGCACACCAGAGTGTGCTGTTGCTGGAGACCTAGGGGTTATCTGCAAACTGCAGGTAACCCAGTATAAAAGGAAGCTCACAGCTTGGTGTCCTCACTCGAGGAGCTGCAAATGCAGGACTACAGTCTACGCAGTTTAAGTATCATATCCTGCCTCGTGAAGTCATTACCAAAGGTGCCTGCATACACTACAGAATCATTAACACTTGACTGTAATTTTAACTTAGGCCTGAGCTGGATTTAAAATTGTTTCAGGTTGATGACCTTTTGTCAGAATGGGAAAATGTTACAGAGGCAACGGGCCCAAAATTCAGTACCGCTAGAAATCTGGTGCTCCCCCCATCTTTTGTGGCCATGAGCACCAAAATCGTTTCATGGCTGGGCCACCCATTATTCAGCTCCAAAAGTGAACAAATGGGTTCCAGCGCTAATGAACCTTTCCAAAGTGGATTTTTCAGCGGTGTGCCTGTCTTAATTTGAGCGTTATCACCACAGAGAAATTCAGCATGCCAGGGTTTTCAGCAAGGCCCTGAGAGGTGGAGGGGGGGAAGGAGTTTGGCTGGTGTAAGAGGTGCAAGGAGAGCCAATAGATTCATTGAGATGGAGCTGCAGACACTGATGGATGGTGTGGAGTACAGAAGAAGAATAGTGTTTCCTGACGTGGGGAGACCTGGCAGACAGGCAGTACATAATGCATGGAGGGAGATTGCAGGGGAGATGTCAGGCACCTCCATATATATGAGGACGCACTCTCCCAGGAGGGTGTTGGCCCTTCCAGGGTGACGATGGGTCGACGCCTCCTAGCTCTGCGGCAACGGGGATCCTCCTCCTCCTCAGGTGGCACTGTTGGCTCGACCTCCAGCGGCTGTCCCCTCATGATGGCCAGGTTGTGCAGCATGCAGCAGAATACGACGATTATGGAGACCCGTTGAGGAGAGTACTGCGAGGTGCCACCAGCGCAGTCCAGGCACCGGAATCTCTGCTTAAGGATGCCTATGCACTGCTCGATGATGCCCCTGGTGGCACAATAAGTGTTATTGTATGCATGCTCTGGCGCTGGGGTTCTCCAGAGGAGTGAGCAGCCAAGTGGACAGGGGATTACCCTCAAACATATTATTTGATACAAAAGACAATTCAGTGGATACAATGTGAGATGCATAATACATTGGTGTTTTGTATTTAAAAATATCTTATTTTCAACTTGAGTAATTTCAGTTATTGAGAAAAAAATTGGCCAAAATAGTTTTCCTTCCTTAAATTTATTAGTAGATTCTCTTGACTGGTCATTCAGGATTGGTTGTTTTCTTAAGTTCTTAGTCATTTCTCACTGATAGTTTTCTAACCACTTACCTTGTGCTTCATTCATTATTTGCTAGCTCTTCAATTCTGATTTACTGTTCTTTAACTTTGAGTAAATCAGCAAGGTGTTACATCATCACTGTCATCGACATTTCCTTGGAATCGAGGAAGACTTGCTTCTACTCCCAAAGTGAGCTCTTTGGTGGCTGTACAGTCCAATACGAGAGCCACAGACCCTGTTACAGGTGGACAGACATTCGTTGAGGGAAGGGGTGGGTGGGGCTGGTTTGCCGAGCACTCCTTCCGCTGTCTGCGCTTGACCTCTTCACACTCTTTGCGTTGAGACTCGAAGAGCTCGACGCCCTCCCGGATGTACTTTCTCCACCTCGGGCGGTCTTCGGCCAGCGTCTCCCAGGTGTCAGTGGTGATGTCGTACTTTACCAGGGAGGCTTTGAGGGTGTTCTTGTAACGCTTCTGCTGCCCACCTTTACCATGAAGGAGCTCCGCATAAAGCATTTGCTTAGGGAGTCTCGTATCTGGCATGCAAACTAAGTGGCCTGCCCAGCGAAGCTGACCGAGTGTGGTCAGTGCTTCAATACTGGGGATGTTAGCCTGGACGAGGACACTGATGTTGGTGTGCCTGCCCTCCCAGGGGATTTGCAGGAGCTTGCAGAGACGTCGTTGGTGGTATATCTCCAGCGATTTGAGGTGCCTTCTATACATCGTCCATGCCTCACATCCATACAGGAGAGCAGGTATTACTACAGCCCTGTAGACCATGAGCTTGATGGTATATTTGAGGGCCTGGTCTTCAAACACTCTTTTCCTCAGATGGCCGAAGGCTGCACTGGTGCACTGGAGGCGATGTTGAATCTCCGCACCAATGTCTGCCTTTGTTGATAAAAGGCTGCCGAGATATGGGAAATGGTCCACGTTGTCGAGGGCCATGCCATGAATCTTGATGATTGGAGGGCAGTGCTGTGCGGCGGGGACAGGCTGGTGGAGGACCTTTGTCTTACGGATGTTAACCGTAAGGGCCATGCTTTCATATGCCTCAGTGAATACATTGACTATATCCTGGTGTTCAGCCTCAGAATGTGCACAGACTCAGGCATAGTCTGCGTACTGCAGTTCAACGACAGAGGTTGGGATGATCTTGGAACTGGCCTAGAGACGGCGTAGGTTAACCAGCTTCCCACTGGTTCGGTAGTTTAGTTCCACTCCAGCGGGGAGCTCGTTGATTGTGAGGTGGAGCATGGCGGCGAGGAAGATTGAGAAGAGGGTTGGAGCGAAAAAGGCCATATATAAGGGCTGGCGCTGCTCCCTGCATTTTTCCAGCAGCTATTGCGCTGCAAAGATCATGTCCATTGTGCCCCGTAGGGGACGAAATCCGCACTGTGATTCCAGGAGGAGCTCCTCGGCCACAGGGAGAAGACGGTTGAGGAGAACTCTGGCGACAACCTTCCCAGTGGCTGATAGCAGGGGGATTCCCCTGTAGTTGCCGCAGTCGGACTTGTCACCTTTTTAAAAAATGGTCACAATCACTGCATCCCTGAGATCTCCCGGCATGCTCAGCAAGGATGTGACTACAGAAAGAAAATAGGAAGTGTGATGAAAAGGAAGTTCACGTTAGATACAAGACTTTTAGGGACCGAAATTGCCTCTTTGCGCTGTGCCAGTTAGCACCCTCGGCTGGCGCTAACCGTGCGCTAATGAGTTAGCGTGTGGGCACGGCGGCCACATCGCTCCAAGTGGATTTTCCCCCAGGACTCTGCTAGCGAAATATGGTTTGCGCCACCCCCTGCGATTAGCAGACCGCCGCAGCAAATGCACGGCAATGATGTCATCACCGTGGGCGCCAATCCCTTATTGCGCGACACCAACTCCTTTGCGCCCTTCGGGGGAAATTGGTCTGCGGGACGCGAGGTCGATGTGGTACAACGGCAACGAGAAGCTGTGGTGGCTGTTGCGCCCAGCCACCCTTAAAAGGGAGGTGTTAGCACTGTGGCTGTCATCTTTTTTTAGTTGGCCTGACAATGGTGGCCGCGGGTGTGTCCAGGCTGCCAACATGAAGCCTGGCAACCCCTCCTGGGTGCCACGCCGCTGGCCTGGCTGACACCCTCCCTTGTGGTCCAGTGGGTGCCACTAAAGAGCTCACAGCGGTCCTCCCCTTTAAAAGAAGGGATGGGACGTTGTGAGGCCTCAGCGCGACATGGCCGTCGATGCGCATCCCACGCCGCCGATAAAAAAAATATGTGAATTATACGCTGCAAACCCAGTGCGGGGCAAATTTGGCCCCTTAATGTATTACTAGATTGATGATTTGAAGGAAGATATTGAAATTAAGCTCTACAAGTTTCAAATGATAAAGTTATAAGCAAAGCAAGCAATGAAGAAGAATGCAACTGGATTTAAAGGAATTTGAATCTTTTAGCAACTTGGGAGAATGGATAGTAAATGCAGTTCTATATAATTTGGGAACAAGGAGCCAAGATGGGGAGTATGTGTTGAATGGCATATGCATGCAGGGAAGGGATTTGTAAATATTGTAGAAACCATCAGGCAAAGATGAAATTTAGCAGCAGATTTACAGATTACAAACTAAAAGAAGTGATATAGTTACTGGATAAGATATTCCAACTGGAGAATGTATAGTAAAGATATTATTACCTTTGAGCTACTGCATTGCAAGCAACAAATATAACAACAATGCTGGGAATTTAATTGGAGGGTGGGTGGGTTCTGATTGGATGCCATACCTTAGGCAGAGGTTTGGCGGAAAGCCCGTGATTGTGTGCTTCCGGGGGTTACCGCCAATTTTCCATTGAAGTTATGACGGCTGATCGGGAGAAGCCCTGAAGAAATTCCCGACGCCAGTCCTGGGAATATAAGTTGTGAGGAGGAGTTAAAGAAGTTGGACTTATTCTAATTGAAAAAGCGGAGACTTCAACATAACATTAAAAAAGTTTTGAAAATGATGAAGGAGTTGATTAAGCCGGGGCAGCCAAATGACCATAACAAGGAAGGCTCTGAAACTCGAAGGCAGGAATGACAAATCATTTGTGTGCATGTGTGAGTGTATGTAAAACATCTGCTGCATAGTGGGTAGTGGAAATCTGCAACTAACTCCCCCAAAAAACTGTTGAGGCTAGATCAAATTGAAAATGTCAAAATTGAGGTTGATAGAATTTCATTAGTCAAGGGTATCGAGGGTTACAGAATCAAGGCGAGTAGATGGAATTAAGATACAGATCAGCCATGAGCTAATTGAATAGCGAAGCAAGCTCGAGGGGCTGAATGGCCAGCTCCTGTTCCTATGTTTCTATATTCTTACTAAGTTAAATTAAGCATTCACCTTACGTACATGTACAGGGATTCATTTAAAGTATGTCATTTTCACCACAGGATGTTGAATATTAGGCTTGAGAGTTAACTATAACTGTCATATTAACATGTTTATCATACAGCACTGACAAGTTCATCGCAGCATCATGAAATATAATCAATGCAGCGGAGTTAAAATTGTGCAAAATTCAGAATCAGAACATGTGTCGGCTCACCCGTGTGTTTTTCCAGCATGGTCAGTTATTTAATCCTGTTTTTGCTGCTCTGAGTTTGTAAGGCCTGGATTCCGATACGGATTACAGCCTGGTGACTACATCTGTCAGCAATGCTGAGCATAACTTTAAGCTTCCGGCAGATAAAAGCAGCAGGTCTTGTTCATTTCTTGATTTAAATGAAAGCTTAGGTCTGTCAACATCTTGTGCTAGAGGGCAAACCAGGATATCAGTGAGCCAGGCTCCCACTGGTGTTCCAGTACATGCCCACGGACCACACAGCACTCGTGAAAGCTCTTCTCTGGAGTGATAGTATTCATGGAGGAAGATAACTAAATGAAGCCCGAGAAAGTGAGTCAGTAATTATACGCAGTAAAATCATTTTACATTTAAATGGTTTGTCCCTACACATATTAGAACTTCAACTGATGCAAATGAGGCATAATATTCCTGTTAATTCAATGTCATTTTTGCTAGAAAATAAAATTGAATTACCCAGCAGTAAGAACTAAGCAATGTCAATAAAGCAGCGCAGAAGAATATTTTTGTTGTTGTTGCAAGATTTTAATTCAAGTAAACATCATTCAAATGAAGAAACTTCCAATTAAGAAGAGTAGACTGCAACTCCATTGAAAGACTATGCAAAAAATGAAATGATCCTTTTAAAAAAGAATCACTGTTCAAAGAATTTTCACAATCTGATAAACTTTTGACAAACCAGATTTTAATATAGTGGCTTTATTCACCCAAGTGCAGCACTGAAGATCAGATTAAGTATATTGTAATTTGTTGGTGTTGCATTGAAGCCGGCAAACCTGACACAAATTTTACGGTTCATTGGAACTGCTTAAAGGGGCAATATTTTCATGATTAAGGGTTTAGAAAACTTTCAGTTGCGTTGGGAAAGGCAAAGAGGCTGAAATTGATCCACGGCAGCAATGCAAAACTGCGAGTGAATCGTCAGCCTGCTATGTACCTCGCCTGACTTCAATGGTAAAAAAAGCCGATTCCGGTATAAGACAGGCTGCTGATTTGCTCCCTGCCCTATTTACGCTGCTGCTATTGACCAGTTTCATTCCCAAACAGTCATATGTCATTTTCACTATGATTGTGACGCCACTCTGTACAAATGATGCAATGAACTATGTCAATCTGATTTGTGTCATCATGTCCCATGTTTGTATACAAGTGGGGGCAAAACAATACAAAAATGCTCTTCATGAAGACAATGGCCCTTTAAGTGGTATGTAAATGAGCAGTACCCAATTACTGCAAACAAATTTAATTTAGATGTGATTTGCAGACAGAGACTTGCTCTAAAATGAGCAGCTTAGTACTGTGGCTCAATGGGACTCCGATATACTGAGCTACAATGTGGTAAGTTGCAAGTTTGTCCAGACATACACAACAGATTCCAGTCTCTTGAGGAAAGAAATCAAGCGGAGATCTTTTTTTGAAATTTCAAAATATACTTTATTCATATAAAAATTTGTACAGTACATTCAAAAGCAGTTCAGTACATTTAGCTGCGGTCAACAATCCCATACACTACATTTGGGTGCTGACGGCAGTTCCGTTCGATACATTTCCTTGCTTTTCATTTCAAGTACAATTCGGTACAATACGGGATACATGTGGAGATCAAGCGGAGATCTGGCATTAACTCACCTGGGAAGCAGGAACATTCCAGTAATAGAGTGGGTTTGGCCGAGGCTACGGAATAGGTTGCCCGGTTGTCTTCTCAGTCAGAAATGGCAGATAATAAGCGGATTCCCAGATGGGAAAATGAAGAGAAACTAAATCCATTCCAAATAAAAGCAGGAACAAAGAGAATTTACAGCGGCTGAAGAAGTCTTAGTATTCATTAAAACTTGTACATAAATAGATCTTTGTATATATTTGAACAGCTTTGAAGTAGCTCTGACTAGAAGATTTGTTTTACAGATTCATCTAGTAATTATTCCACAATATTTACCTACTTCATCTAATAAAAATCAGGCCTCTGACATCCAGGAGTGGAAAAAATTGGGATACCATTCAGACAAAATAATATTTTATTTCTTGTACTGCAGCTATATGCTCATTTGTAAATGAATTAGTATACCCCCATTGAGATCTCTGAACTAACTAACTTACTATCAAATAAATGTTGGCTAGGAAAAATGACAAGGCTCTTGAAAAGGCTGGGAAAGGGAGTGGTGTTTAATGTATTTTCATTTTCTTGGAAACTGCTGACCCTGGTGAAGGTTCTATGAAACTCCAGACTAAAGCACTCGCACTCCAACACAATACTGAATCTCAGAGCCTATAGATTGATTGCAATTAAAATGAGTGACTTAACCCTTAAATTGCTAACCTGATTGGGGATACCAGCAGTGGCAGGGGATAGAGGAGCGGGGAAACAGCGCCGGCCCGATTGGGGACACCAGCAGTGGCTGTACACAAGAACGGGGAGGCTCTGATTCAAAACCAACAACAAAGAAAAAATCAAAGAGTGATGTCACAGGAGAGCAGGTAGATTGGTTCATGATTATTCCAGTTTTTCTTGCTCCCTAAGTTAGGGAACGGGGTTAAATCAAGAGCTGAGAAACTGTAACTAATTGGTACTTATTAAATTAATAACCGATAACAAACGCAGTACTGGCTGTGGGCAGCGATACTTGCGGGAATCAAAGAATCGGAGGGTCGGTGAGGAGCGCCATCAGCGAGGTCGGGACCTAGGGAAGGCACAGCGCGGACCAACAGGGAGGTCGGTGTTATGTATGCAACTATATAATACTTGCCACCAGAGGCCGCAACTGTTGGAGTTCTAATGCACACGTGCAGGGCCAGTATAAAAGGTTGGCTGCCATGTTGTTTAGGCACTCTGGAGTTGTAATAAAGGCTCAGGTCACACTAAGTTTAGCTCACAGTACTCCGTCTCATGGAGTTCTTGTATGCATAATAATTGGCGACGAGTAACAGAATACGAACCTTCACGCAACCATGGCTGCTGTTGGAATATTAGAGAGATTCGTAGAGGGTGATGATTGGGAAGCCTTCGTCAAGCGTTTCGACCAGACTTCGTGGCCAATGAGCTGGAAGGGGACACTAATTGGTCAAGCGCAGGGCGGTTCTCCTCACCGTCTGTGGGCCTAAAATATACAGCCTCATCAAGAATATACTCGTACCAACAAAACCCCAATGGAGAACGAATATACAGAGTTGTGCATGTGGTTCGGGACCACCGCAAGCTGAGGGAGAGTATCCTCATAGCTAGGTATCATTTTTACGTGCACCATCGCTCCGGGGGCCAGGACGTGGCGGATTATGTCGCCAACCTGAAACGCCTCACGGGACCTTGCGATTTTGGAGCTCCATTGGGGGAAATGCTGCGGGCCGTTTTCATGCTGGGCTTTGGCCACAAGGTTATTCTTCGAAAGCTGCTGGCTGCCGAAACCCTAGACCTGAGCAGGCCCATCCCGATCGCCCAGCCATGCACGGCCACAGACGATAACACCAAACCAATATCTTCTCCACATCGAAGCTCACCGGCAAGTACTGTGCATAAAATGACGTCGCTAGCAGACCGAACTGAATATGGCAGGGTCTATACATCGGCGGCTGCAAGAACTGTGATGACTCAGAGTCCGCCATCGGAGGAGAATATGGATACATTAGCACCGTGTTGGCGTTGCGGGGGTAATCATCGGGCCCATCAATATCGATTCAAGCATGACGTGTGCAAAGACTGCGCAACAATGGGGAATCTCCAGCGAATGTGCAAACGTGCTGCGATATACCATGTGGCAGAGGATGATCGATCCGGCGCGGATCACACAGCACAGGCAACTCAACCCAAGAAAGAAGTGTATGGGGTACATATCTTCAACACCAAGAGCCCTCCTATAATGCTAAAGTCAAATTAAATGGAGTTCCAGTATCCATGGAGTTGTACACGGGTGCAAGTCAGTCAATAATGAGCCAGAAGGCTTTCGAGAAACTGTGGGGCAATAAGGCTGAAAGGCCCAAACTGTGCCCGATTAATGCAAAGCTGCGTACCTGTGCCAAAGAGCTCATACCAGCCATTGGAAGTGCGGCAGTGAAGGTATCGTATGATGAAGCTGTGCATGACCTATCATTGTGGATTGTTCCATGCAATGGCTCAACGCTGTTCGGCAGAAGCTCGCTAGAAAAGATTAGATGGAATTGGAACGACATCAAAGCATTATCTTAAGTGGATACGCCTCGTGTGCTCAAGTGCTGAGCAAGTTTCCCTCGCTATTCAAACCAGGCATCGGCAACTTTACAGGCGCCAAGGTACAGATCCATCTAGGCCCCAATGCACGGCCTGCCCATCACAAGGCTCAGCAGTTCTGTACATAATGAGGGAGAAAGTTGAGATCGAACTGGACAGACTCCAACGTGAAAGAATCATATCGCTAGTCGAGTTCAACGAGTGGGCCAGTCCAATTGTTCCAGTGTTGAAAAGCGATGGCACGGTCAGAATCTGTGGAGACTACAAGGTAACGATTAACAGTCTCACTACAGGACCAGTACCCGCTGCCCAAGACAGATGACCTGTTCGCAATGTTACCGGTGGGGAAGTCGTTCACCAAGTTGGACCTAATCTCTGCCTACATGACACAGGAGCTGACTGAATCTTCAAAAAGACTGACGTGCATCAACACACAAAGGGCTATTTATATACCACAAGTGCCCTTTCGGGATTCGCTCGTCTGCAGCCATTTTCCAGAGAAACATGGAGAGTTTGCTGAAATCTGTTGCGCGCACCGTTGTGTTTCAAGACGACATCCTGATCACCGGTCGTGGCACCATCGAACACCTACACAACCTGGAAGAGGTTCTAAGTCGCCTAGACAGAGTGGGACTCGGGCTGAAATGCTCCAAGTGTGTTTTCCTGGCGCCAGAAGTCGAAATTTGGGGGGAATGATTGCAGCAGACGGCATCAGGCCCACGGACTCAAAGACAGAGGCCATCAAGAATGCACCCAGACCACAGAATGTGACGGAGCTGCGTTCGTTCCTGGGAATCCTCAACTATTTCGGTAACTTTCTACCCGGGTTGAGCACGTTGTTAGAGCCTTTCCACATTTTGCTATGTAAGGATGGCGACTGGGTTTGGGGCAAATCTCAAGACACAGCCTTTAAAGAAGGCCAGGCATCTGCTATGTTCAAATAAGTTATTTGTACACTATGACCCATGTAAATGTTTAGTGCTAGCTTGTGACGCCTCATTGTACGGGGTCGGCTGTGTGTTACAGCAAGCCAATGTATCGGGCAACCTCCAACCGGTTGCATACGCGTCTAGAAGTCTGTCTAAGGCTGAGAGAGCCGATAGTATGCTCGAGAAAGAGGCATTAGCATGTGTATATGGGGTTAAGAAAATGCACCAATACCTATTTGGACTTCGGTTTGAGCTTTAAACTGACCACAAGCCACTCATTTCACTTTTTTCAGAGAGCAAAGGTAGAAACACCACTGCTTCGTCCTGCATCCAAAGATGGGCACTAACATTATCTGCTGATGACTACGTTATCCACCATGGACCAGGCACTGAAAATTGTGCCGATGCTCTCAGTCGGCTACCATTACCCACCACTGGGGTTGAAATGGCGCAGCCTGCAGACCTGCTACTGGTCATGGATGCATTTGAGAGCGAGGGGTCACCCGTCACGGCTCGCCAGATCAGGACCTGGACCAGCCAGGATCCTATGCTATCATTAGTAAAGAGTTGCATCCGAAATGGGAACTGGTCGGCTATTTCCAGAGAAATGCAAGATGAAATTAAGCCCTTTCACCGATGCAAAGCTGAAATGTCCATCCAGTCAAATTGTCTCTTATCACGTGGTTTTGCCAAAAAAAGGCAGGGAAACATTTATACGCGACGTACACAGTACCCACCCAGGCATTGTCATGATGAAGGCAATTGCCAGGTCGCATATTTGGTGGCCCGGCATTGACTTGGACTTGAAGTCATGTGTGCATCAGTGCAACACTTGCTCACAACTGAGCAATGCACCAAGGGAGGCTCCACTGAGTCTGTGGTCATGGCCCTCCAAACCGTGGTCCAAGATCCACGTAGATTTTGCCGGCCTCTTTCCAGGAAAAATGTTTGTACTAGTAGTGGACGTTTATTCCAAATGGATTGAATGAGTAATCATGTCAAGCAGCACGTCCACAGCCACCATTGAAAGCCACCCATGGCTTGCTCGACGTCCTTGTCAGCAACAATGGTCCGTGTTTCACCAGCTCAGAATTCAACGAGTTTATGACCTGCAATGGCATCAAGCATGTCAGGTCTGCTCCATTTAAGCCCGCCTCTAACGATCAAGCATAGTGGGCAGTCCAAACAATCAAGCAGAGCATGAGACTCGCTTGTCTCGCATTCTGCTCAGCTACCGGACACAACCCCACTCGCTCACCAGGTTTCCACCGGCAGAATTGTTAATGAAGAGAGCCCTCAAAACCAGGCTCTCCCTAGTGTACCCGGATCTTAATGATCAAGTGGAAACCTGGCGACACCAACAGAACATGTACCACGATCGCGCGGTTGTTTCACGTGATATTGATGTTAATGGCCCTTTATTTGTCCTGAATTATGGTCATGGTCCCAAGTGGGTTGCTGGCACTGTTTTGGCCAAGGAAGGGAATAGGGTGTTTATAATCAAACTGTTAAATAGCCAAATGTGCAGGAAGCATTTAGATCAGACCAAATTGTGATTTACTGACAACCAGGAATGACTTGAAGATGACATCACCATCGACGATCCACTAACACACACCCAACAAGCAATCGACCTTGCTGTCAATCACGAGGATGAACCCACCATTCCTGACAGTCTGGTCAGACCAGCCACGGTGCAGTGCAGCAATGGTCCGACCAACTCACACACGGCAGGATTTGAACTTAGACAATCAACCAGGGAGCGAAGGGCTCCGGACCGCCTCAACTTGTAAATAACGTGTACCAAAGACTTTGGGGGTGGAGGAGGGGTGGGGAGGGGGGGCGGAGTGATGTTATGTATGCAACTATGTAATACTTGCCACCAGAGGGCGCGACTGTTGGTGTCCTAATGGTCACCTGCACACACGTGCAGGGCCAGTATAAAAGGTTGGTTGCCATGTTGTTTAGGCACTCTGGAGTTGTAATAAAGAAGACTAAGGTCACACTAAGTTTAGCTTACAGTACTCAGCCTCGTGGAGCTCTTGTATACATAATAGTCGGGACATGAGGCCAGCAACATGGTCGGAACACAGAGAAGCCTCAGCGCAGACCAGGAGTGAGATCAGGAGGTCGAGACCAACAGCAAGGTCGGGACACGAGGCCAGAATACACGTGGTCGCTGGAAAAGAACTAACGACTAAAGCGTGAGTGGCTGAAGAGAGCGCGGAAAGTGCAGGAAAGCAGCGCACTGGAGCTGGAGCCGGGGGGCTCGGGGCACAGTGTCAGTACTTTATGGACAAATTCGCAAGCTGCTCCAAGATTAATGTGCCACCGACACTGCGATATCTGAAAAGCAGGGAATCAGGACCGGTGTGAGGGAGGGGGCAGTAGGAATGTATGTGAGTGTGTGCGTGTACTAGGTCCATGCAGCAGAGCCTGGTCTTTAATCGTCTTGGATCACCTTGCCATTGGACCAAGACCTTGCCTTGTCAAGTTTGTGTGGTAGCTGGTGTGCAACGGCCACCCCACATTAAAAGAATTCATGCACAGGCACCTTCCACCCTTTAGTGAAGTAACTAACACTTGACCTTCTACTGTGTCTTCCCAATCCTTCAGAATGTTGAGACAGAAATAATTTCTAGAGCTTTGTGATTAATCAATTAGAGAAAGAGAAAACAAGCTGACTCATTTTATGGGTAATTTACAACCAGCAAACACTGTCATTTTGCTAGAAGATTGTCATTTTGTGAGCAAACATTTCAAAACCTCTGACTTCGCTCCCCTACACACTTAAACCTGAGTAGATAAAGCTGGGGTTCCAAAATACAAGCTTGGAGTGGGAATAGAACTCCAGACCTTCTGACTCAGAAGCGAGGGTCAGCTTGACTCAATACTAATACTCTATCAGCTGTGACTCAGTGGGTCACCTCTGAGACAGAAGATTGTGCATTCAAGTCCCACTGCAGGGACTTGAGCACAAAAATCTAGGCTGATGCTCCAGTGCAGTGCCGAGGGAGTGCTGAGGGAGTCCTGCGCTGTCAGAGTTGCCATCAAGTGGACGTAAAAAATCCCATGGCATTATTTCGAAGGGAAGTTATCCCCGATGTCCTGGTTAATATTTATCTCTCAATCAACATAACAAAAACAACTTATCTAGTCATTATCACAGTACTGTTTGTGGCAGCTTGCTTGTGTGCTAATTGGCTGCCGCGTTTCCTACATTACAACAGTGACTACACTTCAAAAGTACTTCATTGGCTGTAAAGCACTTTCAGACATCGGGTGGTTGTGAAAGGCACTATATAAATCCAACTCTTTCGTTCTTATAAGTATGTAATTTACAAGTACGGTACAACCAATTACAAGAGCGTAAAACAAACCAGCATAAATTTCTGTAATTGTTAACTCTGTTTCTCTCCACAGATGCTGCCTGACCTGTTGAGATTTCTAGCATTTTCTGTTTTTGTTTCAGATTCCAGCATCCGCAGTATTTTGCTTTTGTATCAGCATACATTTTTAATGACCTGCAAGTTAAAATAAATACAAAACAAATTTATGGATTGGTGAATGCATGGGAGTGGTTCATATTCCCAGAGATTTTCCGAAGAAAAATAATTTAATTGGTTCCCTTTAAGGTTCTAAAAGTTGGCATGAATTATTTTGGTTCGGTAACATTTAAAACTTAGTTCTGTGCTCTGAATGTAAATTCCATGTCTCTCAGAGTTCAAACTTCCTTCAGTGTGGTGCTTCATAGCACAAAAAAATTAATTTCGACCACTTTAATCCTGGCTAAGAAAGGGATTTGTGAAAGCTGGATGTGTACCAAGATGCCCTCAATTATACTGTGGAGGAAAGTGACTTCGATACAATTCCAGTTGAAAGCTTAACCCAGTGAACAAGAAAGGCAATGCATTGGGAGTTACTGCTGTGGGTCCCTGAGTTACATAGGATTACCACCTTTCAATCAAACTCTGTATATCCTTAATAAAGGAAAATATTCCATGTTAGTTTGTGATTACAGCAGTTTTGGTGATAAGTACTTCCACTCTGCCAGGTTTTTCCACCCAACTGCAGTCATGGCTGTATTTTTTTTAAGGTGACAGGACAGCCTCAAATCTTGGGGTTGACTTTAACCCTGAGCAGGTTTCAGGTGGGTGGGGAGTGGGAAGAGAGTGTAGAGTGGCTGCCAGCAGGGAAAGATTGGTTTGTCAGCTTGCAGGAAGTGGGTTTTGGAAGGTTCTTGTGGAGAGGGGGAGGTTGGAAGTTGAGGGCAGAGAAGTCTGCAATTTCCTTGTAGAGCACTCTTAAAAGAAGAAAGAACTTGGATTTATAGAGCATCCATCATGAGCTCTGGCCATCCCAAAGCGCTTCACAGCTAATGAAATATTCTTAAAGTGTAGTCACTGTTGTTATGCAGGAAATGTGGCAGTAATTAGATAAATGACCAATTACACTATTTTAGTGAGTTGGTTGAAGGATAAATGTTGGCCAGGAAACTGGGCGAACTCCCTGCTCTTCTTTGAATAGAACCATGAGAGCTTTTACATTCACCTGAACAAGCAGATCGGTCCTCAACTTAGCATCTCATCCAATAGACAGAGCCTGGACAATGTGCACTCCCTCAGTACTGCACTGAAGTGTCAGCCTAGATTGTGTGCTCAAGTCCTGGAGTACGAATGGATCTACAACCCTCTAATTCAGAAGGGAACATCAGCTTGACACAATATTGGTACTTTTAAGTATCCAATTTACAAGTACAGCACTTGCAAGTACATATAACAAGCCAGCAGAAATTTATACTGAGCTGTCTGGCTAAGAGCATGCGGTATACCCTCGTCACTCAATGTGCCTTTGTTGATTTGAAATATTAAGCTCCACTGTGCTTGGGGCTCTCACTGATCCTTAATACTACAGAAATACAGAACCAACTCATGGAGGTAAGATCCATCATGTCCCCGGTTGGTTTAATACTATTTGTATAAAGAACCTCATAGCTTATATATTACTGATTATTCTAAATTCTGAATGTTGTTTTTTATCCATGGTGTATTTATGAGGCAAATCTGCTATGTAGCTTTTGATCTTTATTGATTTTTCAAATGTCAAACCATGGATAGTTCATCAAAATAATATATAGACTTTGTAGATCTGTGTTCAGTATTAATCTCAATAATTTCATGCTTTTTGGCAGCTTGTGATTTGAAGGACTACAATTTAACTAATTAGATTAGCTAACATAATTATTAACTAATTTATTTCCTTCTCCTGTAGTAATTTCAATCCACAGTTACCTTTAATTCCCACCTTCCATATTGCAATTACTGCCAATATTCCTTCTTGGCATTCTATGGACTGGTTCACCTCATCACTACTTGTGATATTAGGAGTAACAGTGAGCTGTAACATCTCCTCATTCATGCTCATATGCAATATCATCAAGCCATTCTACCCTCAAAGAGTTAGCTAGAATGGCTGGATTAGAAACCAGATCCTCATTTACATGTTTGGAGTGAGGCTTCAGATCCATAATTATTTATCAATATCAACTTTTGTTTAATTGAAGTAGGAGAGAAAAAATAGTACTCTAAAAATCACCATTCTGCAGTTATTTAATTAGAGCGAGGGGAGCAAGCTTTAATTTAGTGAGATAATGACCAAATCAGATTGTTTTTTAATGATATTGGTTGAGGAATAATTATTGGCCTGTGGTACAACTTCCCTGCTCTTCTTCAAATAGTGCCATACTTAGAGGGCAGACAGCACCTCAGTTTAATGCCCCATCTGAAAGACAACCCCTCCGATAATGGAGCACTCCCTCAGTACTGCACTGAAGTGTCAGTCTGGATAATGTGCTCAAGTATCTGGGGTAAATTTTCTGCTCCTACTCCCAGCAGAGACCCTTACCCGCTGGTGGTGCAAAAACAGGAATTCATGCCACGCAGCCCATGATTTTTCCATCCATTAATGTTAAGGGATCAAAAATCATGGCAGAGGTGGGTACAATTAATTACGTTCGAGCAAAATCCTGAAATCAGGATTTTTATATTTTTATCTGCCATCAAGGGAGCCTTTCCAATGTCATCATACCTAATAATTCCATTTCACATTACAATGGGAGAGAACAAATAATTCCTTCTGGACAGATTTCAATAGATATGTCTCAGGATACAGATAACAGCAACCTCCAAGGTCCGCAAAGTTTTGCTTGGTTGTTGAAATTGCATGTTTGACATTTAAATCATTTGTTGCATCATTGTCTTTCAAATGTATTCATACCTAATTTGCAAATGTCAGTCCATCATTTTCAGTTTTTCCGCTCTCTTAAGATCGTTTCATGAAAAATGATACTTATATTGAGATTAATGGTTCACAGAATAATTCCCTGCTGTTGCACCTTGTTTGCAAACTCCTGCTGTTGCAGCGTGCTTGTAAATCACTTCTAATAATGCATGCATTAAAAAAAGTGTCCTTTTTCATTTAAAATCAGTTGTTTAATTCTGCATTTTCCCAGGCGGATTTACATTACATTATAAGTATACTATAGATATGCAACACATATGGAATCTTTCTGTGTTGATTTTTGACATATTATTTAATGCATTTTCCACTATATGTGGGAGAGTGTCTTTATATAGGCCATTTCCATTTAAATGATGCATCATATTTGTATCATGCAAAACATTGCTACACATTTATGTATACTATAGCTATGCATTACAAGGCAGTATAAGTACACCATAGTGTAACAATGCAGTTATTTAATACAAAAATATACCGAGGCAAGTAAGGAAAATGGATGTTGAATCAAAGGAGAGATGATGAAAGATGACCAAAAGCAGTGGGCTTTTAGGATGGTCTTTAAAGAGGAGAGTTCGGTGGATGAGTTTAGGGAGAGAATTCCATACAGTGTGACCGAGGTTGCTTAAGGAACACTGCCAAATGTAAGACGATGGGAGGGAGAGATGCACAAAAGGCTAGAGGAACAGAGAAGGGTTGAAAGGGTTTCAGAAGGAGAGAAGGGCAAGGCCATGCAGGGATTTAAATTCAAAAGATGTGAATTTTACATTTGAGGTGTTCGGGAACTAGGAGCCAGCTTAGGCCAGTGAGGATGGGTGTGGTGGGTGAGCGTGAAAGAGAGTGGGATAGGATATAGATAGCAGTGTTGCTAGGATATAGGCAGCAGAGTTTTGGATGAGCTGAAGTGGACTCTGGAGGTGACAGTGCAGAGGTGGGAAAAGAAGCCATTCCAAGTGATGCTCTGGCTACGTTTGGATAGGTAAGAGTAACAACAAGCAAGGGCAGTCTCATAGAGCTGGACAACAGAAGAGAGGCATTGGAAGAGGATTGTATGATGGACAATGTCAAAGGCTGCAGTGAGATTGAGCAAGATGAGAATGAATAATGCATCATGGTCACAGTCACAGAGAATATGGTTTGTGATTTCGGTTAAGAATTTTGTTGTTACAAATGAAGGTAAGCAGGGAGTTGCAGGAGAGGTGGCATGGATCTGGGAGGTGACAACACATTCTAGAACCTTGGAAAGGAAAGGGAAGATACGAATAGGTCAGTAGTTAGTCAGGAAAAAGGGATCAAAGATAGATTTTTCAAAAGGGGGTGTTGAAAGTGCTTGAGGAAAGGGAAACATTTAGAAGATCAGCTGGAATGGAAGGCCAGCAAGGGAAATTAGGTGATCAGGAGTTTAGTGGGAACAGGGTTAAGGAAGCAGGAGGTAGGCCTTGTGGAAGAGATGAGCTTGAAAAGGTTGTGGAAAGATGTGTGAGACATTTGAGAGAAATGAGCATTCAGGGCTAAGATGGAGGTGGGATGGGGTGGAAGATTGGCTTTACAGTGCATTATATTTAGACTAAAGCAATACATTACAATGCATATATGAATACCATAGCAATGCATTATTATGAATTATGTATACTGAGCAATTCATTAAAGTGCATTAATTATATACTATAGCAATTACAATACATGATTACTATAGTAATACTGTAATATAGCTTCACCTAGTGGACTACTGTGGTAATGCAACCACTGCTGTTTATACAATAAAAGCATCATGTGACTGGGTCACTTGACAGGTTCCTATGCAATGGAGCCATCTTGTAAGCGTGTGTTTGTGATGTCATAAAGAAGATATCACATTAGCGATGTAGTATAGGACAATCAGATTCCCTAGCTGAAATTTTTGTTGGTGGATGATTCAGCCAACCAAAAGAGACACTTTGAGAGCTTCTTTGTTTTACAGAACAGCTAAAAATCCAAGATAAATTTCAAGCACACGATTGACATTGTCAGAGTCCAGATGGTCGTACCTATGGGAATAATAGGGCGTTTGGGTGATTTTCATCGTGACCGAGAGATGTTTGGAGTATATGTGGAGTGGCTAGAAATATTTTTCATCAGAAATAGTATTCTTTAAGTCCCCGATGCTGAAAACCATAACCTGGTAGTTTTAGAAAGAAAACGGGCTATTTTATTGACTGAAGCAGGCCCCGAGATGTATGTAACCCTGAAAAATGTGCTTGTGCCCGTCAAGCTGAAGGACAAGCCACTGACAGAGGTTCTGACCAGCACTACAGTCCTGGAAATTGCTGAAATTTATTGTTTTGGAATACAAAATAAGTTGAATGATGAGAGTATCAGTGTGTACATTTTAACATTCAAAAAGCTATCCATTCACTGTCATTTTGTAAACTTTCAGGACCGAGCATTGCGTGACTGATTGTGGGATGACAAATGAAGCAACCAGAAGAAAGTTGTTGACAACCCCTAACTTAACTTTTGCTTTAGCTTGTCAGACAGCTATGTCGATGGATATGGCCGACCAATACTCCTGAGAATTTTGTGCCATTTCCAGTTGTCAGACAACTGAGGTGAATCGCCTGCAGGTTAAAAGCAAAAGGCAATTGGGCTCCATGGCCTCAGCAACTGATAACAGTGAATTGAAGTCGTACTATCAGTGTCTGAGACAATACATTGCTGAAAACTGTCCATATGTGAAGGCAGAGTGTTCCTTCTGCAAGAAAACTGGGCATCTTGCGAAGGCATGCCGACTGAAAAGTAAACCAACTTTCAAGGCTAGATATAGTAATCGACATTGAAGAGAAGCAACAGGACAAGGAGGTTCTAGAAATACATGTCACCAGTACGATGGAGGGTATCTAACAGCGATTTGCAAAGTATCATCATCCAGGAACCAGGATACTCATAGAAATCGACACTCCTGCATCCGTGAGTGTAGTACCGGAATCGCTATATCTCGACAAGTTGAATGAATTTCCACTGCAGAAGTTAAAGATAGAGCTGCGAGACTACTCAGGAGAGCAAATCCCTGTGGTAGGACGTATCACCGTACCAGTGAAATACAAGGATTAGTTTCAGAGCTTGCCTCTCTTAGTAGTGGCAGGAGACAAGCCTGCCTTAATAAGTAGAAATTGGTTGGGATTACTGAAGCTGGATTTAGGACCGAGATGAGGAGAAACTTCTTCACCCAGAGAGTGGTGAACCTGTGGAATTCTCTACCACAGAAAGTAGTTGAAGCCAATTCACTAAATATATTCAAAAGGGAGTTAGATGAAGTCCTTACTACTCGGGGGATCAAGGGGTATGGCGAGAAAGCAGGAAGGGGGTACTGAAGTGCATGTTCAGCCATGAACTCATTGAATGGCGGTGCAGGCTAGAAGGGCTGAATGGCCTACTCCTGCACCTATTTTCTATGTTTCTATGGATTGGAATTACATTTTTCATGTTGAAACGAGATTTACATCGAAGGATGATGTCATCAAGCAATATCCGAAGCTGTTCCGTGAAACAGGCAATCCGATCCAAGGTTTCAAGGTGAGTGTCAGAGTACAGAAGGACGCTAGACCAGTTTACTGCAAGCCACGTCCCATACCATACGCACTCAAGGAGAAAGTTGAGCAAGAACACAAAAAACTAGAAGCTGAGAACATTATTTCAAAGATAGATCTAATTAATTGGGCTACACCGTTTGTTGTTGTACCTAAGTCAGATGGTAAGGTAAGATTGTGTGATGATTATAAAGTAATCATAAACCAAGTTCTAGAGGGCAATCTACCCAATATATTGTCAAATATAGAAGATTTGTTCACAACACTGACAGGTGGCCAAATCTTCTCAAATTTAGATCTTACAAATGCCTGCTTACAACTTGAACAAATGAGGAGTCCAAGTCATACTTGACTATAAATACTCATCGAGGCCTATATCAATTTAATAGGCTACTGTTTGGAGGATCTTCCGCCCCTGTCATATTCCAAGAATTGATGAACCAGATTATGCAAGGGATTGAAGGGATCGTATGTTATTTCAGCACCAAACAGGCAAAGCCATAATATCATATTGAATGAAGTCGTCAAACGGCTAAAGAAGCACAGAGTACGAGTGACTGCTCGCAAGTGTGCTATTTCAAAACACAGTGGAGTACTTAGGACACAGAGTAGACAAAGATGGTTTACATCCAACCAAGGGAAAGCTGGATGCAATCAGAAATGCACACACTCCCAAGAATGCCACTGAACTTTGATCATTTTTGGGTCTTTAGAACAATTATGGGAAGTTCCTACCAAATTTGACTTCTGTGTTACATCCACTGAATGAGCTGTTGAAAAAACAGGTCTATTGGAAGTGGTCAGAAGAATGCGATGCAACATTCAAAGAGTGTAAAAGCCAATTGGTAGAGAGTATCATGTTAGTTCAATCTGATATAATTAAGGAGATCACACTAGCATGTGACACCTCTCCATTTCGAGCTGGGGCAGTGATCTCTCATGTACTACATAATGGGGATCAGATACCAATTGCTTTTGCTTCACGAACTCTCAGTGCCATTGAGCGTAATTATGCACAGATCGAAAGGGAAGCTTTGGCATTGATTTTTGGAGTCAAGAAGTTCCACAAATACTTGTATGGTCATAAGTTTACCATCATTACTGACCATAAGCCCCTGACAGCAATCCTCCATCCAAAGTCTCCAGTTTCAACATTAGCTGCAGCCCAAATGCAGAGATGGGCTTTGATTTTGTCAGCATATGCGTATGACATTGAGTACAGACGATCAACTGATGACAGTAATGCTGATGCTATGTCTAAGTTGCCACCCCAATCAAAATAGGGAAAAAGTGTTCTATTTTTCATACATTGATGAACAGCTGAAGAGATTGGTAGAGCAACCAGTTATGTCAAAGGTGTATGATTACATAGCAAATGGCTGGCCAAACCAGGTATCAGAGAAAAATATTCCTCCATACTTGTTCATAGGAATGAATTATCAGTGGATAGCGATTTTATCATGTGGCTTGCAAGAGTAGTTATTCCAAATAAATTCAGGACCAAATTATTAGGAGATTTTCATGACCAGCACCTGGGAATGTGTTTGACCAAGTGTTTTGCATGCAGTTACTTATGGTGGCCAGGTTTACATAAACCTAGAAACATAGACATAGAAAATAGGTGCAGGAGTCGGCCATTCGGCCCTTCGAGCCTGCACTGCCATTCAATGAGTTCATGGCTGAACATACAACTTCAGTACCCCATTCCTGCTTTCTCGCCATATCCCTTGATCTCCCTAGTAGTAAGGACTACATCTAACTCCTTTTTGAATATATTTAGTGAATTGGCCTCAACAACTTTCTGTGGTAGAGAATGCCACAGGTTCACCACTCTCTGAGTGAAGAAGTTTCTCCTCATCTCGGTCCTAAATGGCTTACCCTTTATCCTTTGACTGTGACCCCTGGTTCTGGACTTCCCCAACATTGGGAACATTCTTCCTGCATCTAACCTGTCTAAACCCGTCAGAATTTTAAACATTTCTATGAGATCCCCTCTCATTCTTCTGAACTCCAGTGAATACAAGCCCAGTTGATCCAGTCTTTCTTGATATGTCAGTCCCGCCATCCCGGGATTCAGTCTGGTGAACCTTCGCTGCACTCCCTCAATAGCAAGGATGTCCTTCCTCAAGTTAGCAGACCAAAACTGTACACAATACTCCAGGTGTGGCCTCACCAAATCCCTGTACAACTGTAGAAACACCTCTCTGCCCCTATACTCAAATCCCCTCGCTATGAAGGCCAACATGCCATTTGCTTTCTTAACTGCCTGCTGTACCTGCATGCCAACCTTCAATGACTGATGTACCATGACACCCAGGTCTCGTTGCACCTCCCTTTTTCCTAATCTGTCACCATTCAGATAATAGTCTGTCTCTCTGTTTTTACCACCAAAGTGGATAACCTCACATTTATCCACATTATACTTCATCTGCCGTGCATAAAGATATAGAGTACATCGTTAATCAGTGCACAACATGTCAATCAGTAAGCAAGAAACCACCATCAGTACCATTACAGCCATGGAAATGGCCTCCCACGGTGTGGCAAAGGTTACATGTAGATTTTGCTGAGCTAGAAGGGCAACATTTGTTCATTGTGATTGATATCCATTCGAAGAGGTGTTTCCGATGCGGCAAATAACAAGTAAAACACTAGACAAATTGCGAAGATTGTTTTCTTCATATGGCCTCCCAGAAGAAATTGTGCCTGATAATGAGCCACAATTCTCTTCAGAAGAATTTGCACAGTTCATGAGCAGAAATACTGTGAAACATAACAAAGTTCCACTGTACCACCCTGCTTCAAAAGGTGCAGCAGAACTGAAGGAGAGGGACATTGTGATGCGCCAGCATGATGACATCATCAGTGCGGTGCCGGTGACTTGTAGCGTCGGCCACTATGACCCGCCCCCACTTCCGCCCCACTAGTTGCGGCCACTTTGACCCGACCTCACTTCTGTCCCGATGATGAGGTCACTTACGCCCCACTCCAAAAAAAAAGCATGATATGCTGAATTTCTCAGGTTTGGCTGTCCCATGCATTGGGGAATGTTGGGGAACACTTCAAGAGCAGTAGGTGAGACTCATTTTGGGCAGTGGGCAACTTCGGCTGCTTGTTCTATTCCTCTCACTCACCAGACCCAAACACGCGGGGCCAAGCTGTTCCAATGCAGCTACAACACTTGCATCTACCCAACAATGTGGACATCTGCCCAGGTCTGACCTGTCCAGAGAAAAACGCACAAATCTAATCCAGCTGATTACCACCCCATCAGTCTACTCTCAATCATCAGCAATGTGATGGAAGGCGTCAGCAACAGTCAGCTGCACTTACTCACCAATAACCTGTGCACCGATGCTTAGTTTGGGTTCCGCCAGGACCACTCGGCTCCAGATCTCATTACAGCCTTGGTCCAAATATGGCCAAAAGAGCTGAATTCCAGAGGTGAGACGAGAGTGACTGCCCTTGGCATCAAGGCAGCATTTGACCGAGTGTGGCATCAAGATTCCCTAGTAAAATTGAAGTCAAGAGGAATCAGGGGGAAAACTCTCCACTGGCTGGAGCCATACCTAACACAAAGAAAGATGGTTGTGGTAGTTGGAGGGCAATCATCCCAGCTCCAGGACATCACTGCAGGACTTCCTCAGGGCAGTGTCCTAGGCCCAACCATCTTCAGCTGCTTCATCAATGACCTTCCCTCCATCATAATTTCAGAAGTGGGGATGTTCGCTGATGATTGCAAAGTGTTCAGTTATAATTTACAGCTCCTCAGATAACGGAGCAGTCCATGTCCTCATGCAACAAGACCTTGATGACATTCAGGCTTGGGCTATAAGTAGCAAGTAACATTCGTGCTACACAGCCAGGCAATGACCATCTCCAATAAGCAAGAGTCTAATGACCTCCCCTTGATATTCAAAGGCATTACTATCGCTGTATCCCTCATCATCAACATCCTGAGGATCACCATTGACCAGAAATTTAACTAGACCAGCCACATAAATACTGTTGCTACAAGAGCAGGTCAGTCTCTGGTTATTCTGTGGTGAGTGTCTCACCTCCTGAGTCCCCAAAGCCTTTCCACCATCTACAAGGCACTTGTCTGGATGAGTGCTGCTCCAACAACATTCAAGAAGCTCAACACCATCCAGGACAAAGCAGCCCACTAGATTGGTGCCCCATCCACCACCTTAAACATTCACTCCATCCACCACCAGTGTACCAGCTGCAGTGTGTAACATCTACAAGAAACTCACCATGGCTTCTTCGGCAGCACCTCCCAAATCCGTGACCTCTACCACCTAAAAGGACAAGGGCAGCAGGCACATGGGAACAGTATCACCTGCAAGTTCCCCTCCAAGTCACACACCATCCTGATTTGGAAATATATCGCCGTTCCTTCATCGTCGCTGGTTCAAAATCCTGGAACTCCCTCCCTAACAATACTATGGGAGTAGCTTCACCACAGGGACTGCAGCGGTTCAAGAAGGCGGCTCACCACCACCTTCTCAAACACAATTAGAGAGGGCAATAAATAATGGCCTTGCCAACGACGCCCACATCCTGGAACGAATAAAAAATCTGCCAGTATCATAGAATCACTGAAATTTACAGCATGGAAGGAGGCCATTTCGGCCCATCATGTCCACGCCGGCTGCCCAAGACCTATCCAGCCTAATCCCACTTTCCAGCTCTTGGTCCGTAGCCCTGTAGGTTACTGCACTTTAAGTGAACATCCAAGTGTCTTTTAAATATGGTGAGGGTTTCTACCTCTAAAACCCTCCGGCAGTGAGTTCCAGACCCCCACTGCCATCTGGGTGAAGAAATTTTCCTTCATATCTCCTTTAAACCTCCCCCCAATTACTTTAAATCTATGCCCCCTAGTTGTTGACCCCTCTGCCAAGGAAAACAGGTCCTTCCTGTCCATTCTATCCAGGCTCCTCATAATTGTATGCTCCTCATAATTGTATACACTTCAATCAGGTCTCCCCTTAGCCTCCTCTGTTCCAAAGAAAACAGACCCAGCATCTCCAATCTTTCCTCATAGCCAAAATCTCCAGTGCAATCACACCTTTCCTGTACTGTGGTGGCCAGAACTGCACACAGTACTCCAATTGCGGCCTAACCAGTGTTTTATACAGTTCAAGCATAACCTCCTTGCTCTTGTATTCCATGCCTCCACTAATAAAGGCAAGTATTCCATGTGCCTTCTTAATTACCTTATCTACCTGGCCTGCTACCAGAGATCTGTGGACCTGCATTACAAGGTCCCTTTATTCCACTACACTTTTCAATGACATAGCATTTAATGTGTATTCCCTTTCTTTGTTAGACCTCCCCAAATGCATTACCTCACACTTATCCAGATTGAATTCCATTTTCCACTGTTCTGCCCACCTGACCAGTACATTGATATCTTCCTGCAGTCTGCAGCTTTCTTCTACATTATCAACCACATAGCGTATTTTAGTTTCAGCCGCAAACTTCTTAATCATACTCCAACATTTAAGTCCAAGTCATTGATGTATACCACAAAAAGCTAGGGAGCCAGCACTGAGCCCTGTAGAACCCTACTGGATAAAGCCTTCCAGTCACAAAAACACCCATCAACCATAACCCTTTGCTTCCTGTCTCCGAGCCAATTTTGGATCCAACTTGCCACTTTGCCTTGGATCCCATGGGCTATTACTTTCGTGACCAGTCTGCCATGTGGGACCTTATCAAAAACTTTGCAAAAATACATATACACTATATCATACGCACTGTCCTCATCGCCCCCCCTAGTTACCTCCTCGAAAAGTTCAATCATGTTAGTCAGACACAACTTTCGCTTGACAAATCCATGCTGACTGTCCTTGATTAATCCGTGTCTTTCGAAATGAAGATTTATCCTGTCCCTCAGAATTTTTCCAATAATTTTCCCACCACCGAGGTTAGACTGACTGGCCTGTAATTTCTCTGTCTATCCCTTTCTCCCTTTTTAAGCAAAGGTACAATATTAGCATTCTTCCAGTCCTCTGGCACCACACCTGTAGCCAGAGAGGATTGGAAAATGATGGTCAGAGCCTCTGCTATTTCCTCTTCTGCTTCTCTTAACAGCCTGGGATACATTTCATCCGGGGATTTATCCACTTTCAAAGCTGCTGAGCCGCTTAATAGTTCCTCTCTCATTATGTTTATCTCATCTAATATTTCACACTCCTCCCTCATTGTAAAGTTTGCATCGCCCCTCTCTTTTG
The DNA here is from genome assembly GCF_044704955.1 of Pristiophorus japonicus. NCBI lineage: Eukaryota > Metazoa > Chordata > Chondrichthyes > Pristiophoridae > Pristiophorus > Pristiophorus japonicus. Next base: position 90,178,013 of record NC_091982.1, on the reverse strand, counting down.
TAAAAACAGACGCAAAATATTCATTAAGAATCATACCCACGTCTTCTTCCTCCACACAAAGATTTCCTTTATGATATCTAATAGGCCCCACTCTTTCTCTAGTTATCCTCTTGCTCATAATGTATTTATAAAACATCTTTGGGTTTCCCCTGATTTTACTTGCCAATATTCTTTCAGTAAGCTAATATGATGGAAACCCCAGCATGTGGCTACAAATGTCCACATGCCATTGATGTTACCTGCCATTCCAAAGGCAGGTCACTCTTGCCCACTCTGTCTTTTGTGAATCTAAAAAAGCATTGCGAGTCACGGAAAGAGTTGTTAGATTCCAAGTGGAAAGAGTTCTCTGGCAGCACTCCTTTTAATTCAAGAAAAGATGTATCGGCAACAAAAGGGGAAAATTATGCAACATAGTTCTTGCCAACCTTTGATTGCTAGGTGCCAATCACATGTTGTTTAGTATATGCATTTAATAAGCAAAATTATATTGAAAAGAAGGTGCTCCACACAGTGAACCCTATTGTTTTAACATTATTTTTTCAAGCAGAAGTGCTCCAGAGACCAAACTTTCCAATGATTTTTTTTCAGAGATGTGTTTTGAAAGGTACAAACTAAAACGGCATCTTAAAAGATGAAAGAAGTATTTTTTTTTCACCTTTTCTTTATTAAATAGATTACCTTTCAGCAGGGAAATATCGCAACCAAATAGTTATAATTTTGTTTAAAAATTCAGCTGACATATTTTGATTTTGAAATTATTCATATTGAAAAGTCTCTCCTGTTATTGTATATATCAAAGCAAACACATGAAATAGAACTATTCCTAGCAAAAGTCAGAATAATGTTATATATTTATTACTCTTCAGGAATAAAGAGGAATATACATGACAAAAAAACATCAGCTCAAATTTTCTTGCAATGGCGAAATCGGTGACAGACACCATACATTTAGTCGCCTAGCTGCCTGAACGCGTCATCGATAACGTCCTCCATATTTTCTTGCGTTCCTACTTAGAATACGCCACCAATGAACAATGGTTTGTTCTGAAGCTGATACCAACCAGAGATGTCACAATCCATAGAATGGCGAAAATAAACATAATACTGGGAGACATAGCGGGACTCATTGTTGCAAGTAAGGTTTGTGTTTTAGGGTCATGCCGGGCGTCTGGAGGGATGTTGGTAAACAATCAGCAGTGAAGGCACCATAAGGATACTGGGTTAATCTGGGGAACAATGTTCTGCTAAAATAGCTGGACCTTGCTTTATAGCCTGTTAATACCGTGAGACACAACGCTACGACACAAAGGAATTTATTTCTGGGACTCAACTCATTGTTACTGTGTGAGTTCTTTCACACAAATATGAAAAGCTTCAGATTATTACTGCACTTATTCTGACATCGCCAGGTGTGTAGATGCCTTTCTTTATCAGCGTGCCCTTAAGCACCCAAAAAACTAACGCAAATCGAGGGAAATTGTTTTGAATGTGAGGGTTGAAGCTACATTAATTTTTCCCTGTTTCAGCTAGAGTCTCCTTGGGGCAGCACCAATTGCCCAGGAAATTTTTATATGGCATAACTCACTCACACCATAATTTTGTGGAAGCTATGCATTCAAACAATGCCGTAGATGCGCAGGTTTTCAGGGAAATCTGGGCTATCATTTCACCATCTTGATTATATAGAAATAACATCGAAAGGGTATAATTTTTTCTCATCAGTTCCAGAAAACCACAGTTACAGGATAAGTGGTGTAAGAGGCAACGAGCATAGCTGTAGTTAGAGGATGCTATAATTCTATGTAAAGGAAGCTCATTAGCTGTGAGGTACCCTCCTGAATGTGAAGCCAAGTGCTATTTTCACCTGCAGCATCTCCGCTGATTTCTGCAGATGGAACTCTATCCTGCTGTACTATTTGTCTGTATGTTAGCCCAAAGGAGGATTTAGGAGATGTAACCTGAATAAGAGATCTAAATAAACAAGTTTCCAATTTTTCAGCCTTCCTTTCCAGACCGTACCATATCACTGGCTGCTGCTCAGTAGGAAGCGAAGCTCAGAATCTGACTTTAATTAATCAAAGTTGGGTCTGTGCATAAAGATCTTGAAGAAAGAAAAAATACACAAGAGTAACTGCATATGGTTTGCACCTCAACTAAACATCCGAAGCATATCCTGCTCACCCATACCTCAGGAATGAAAACACAACTGTATTCTGGCACTAGAATCTGAAAGTAACCATTCAAATTAAATTAGCTCTTTTCTGGAATACTACATATCAAGTTGATCATCCCAGGTATGAATAAATAATGATTAGAGGTAACAAGTGTATGCTGTGCATATGCAGACTATGACCATTAGCCTGGAATCTCCTGGAATGTTTCGGATTAACTGTAACGTAAGAGCGGAGTTGTGCCATTTCTCCCCCTGCCCCCCACCCCGAGGAGATACGTATGTAACTGATTTATGCCGGTCTTACCCTGAAGCATCACTATGCATGAATTCCCTTGATGGTTTGTGCAGCTTCTAAGATATGTCTGCCAAAACCCCCTAACACTAATCCATAGCTGCATCCCTGCCATGCAAAAGACCAGTTTAGCCGAGTTTCCTGGATTTACGTGAATAAGCCGCTAATGTAGATTTATACCTCAAAATGTAGGCATAGCACCGCCCGAAGTCACCTGATTTTCATTGTAACTGCGATTTCTGGAATTTGGTAGTGATTTTATTTTCTTACTGACACTTGCACTATGTTTGATCAAAGCTCTGTCATTTGCATTGTATCTCAAATTTTTCGTACTCCTGATCTCCTCATCCTTGCCTCCTCCACCCCTGCCCCCATGTGTTCAAAAGGACTAAGCAGCTGGAATGACCTTCCCAATGGGAATTATGTTATTCATTATCAACAGTAAACCAATTAATGGTGAGATATTGTGAAGCCAGAAGCCAGAAATTAGGTTACAGTTATGCTTATGACATTTAGATTCTGCTGATTGTATTTAAGAATCAATTTACCTTTATTGTAATTGGCAATATTCAGTCTTATCATGGCATCGATCTTGCAATTGTAGTTAAATAAATTAGTGTTAGAGGTAGTTCAGTGTTGGCTATAGTCACCAGCAAGTTAGAGACCCTCGGGGCCTAAAATTTCACAGGCCACGCTGGCAAAAGAGAAGTTGAGTGGAAATTCCATACGCTTTACAGTAGACTGTAGTCCTGTCCCAAATTGCAATAGGGTAATTTGTATGATTGAGGTAGGCAACCGGTGCCTACATGGGAGCTTCAATGGCATCCATCACAAGTCAACAGCTGATCCACCTGAGGCATCCTATGTTCTTCTGGTTCAATGACTAAAACTAAACTTTGTAGGATCGCGCTCCAAAAGGACTCATTTTGCCTCCAGGGAGAATGTAATGGATCCCCTCTAGGATTGATTATCTTACTTTAAGGTAAGATTTTTGGCCTTTCAAAAGGTCTCAAAGGGACTCACACATATGTCCTGTTGAGGCTCTATAGGGACGGAACTCACAGGATAGCTTAGGAACTCACCCCGACAAACCCTTTTGACATAGCGAGAGAAGATGAAAGATCCGTTCACGGGGGGTAACACCACTCGAAAATGGTTGAAGTGAAAAGGCCTGGTGGAATCCTGGTGGAAACAGGTTCTGTTCCAAATTCGAGCAGATGATATGGGTAGGTAGTACAACATTCTGTTGACTTTGTTGATTGCCACTCTGCATTGGTCGGATATGTTTAGCATCAGGTCTATTAAGACCATCTGTTACCTGACCTAAAAAGATGGTTTATCCTATTCTAATCCTCAAATTTGGGCATATTAAGGGTCACTTAATACCCTTTCTCTAACAGGCTATGAGGGACTTTAATGGTACCATACATCTGATACATTGGGATATCTGATAGATTTAATTGGATAGAAATTGATCCGTTGTGCTCATTTTACAGGTATAAAACCAGGGCAAAAAGGGTCAATCTGGGGGCACAACATCCTGCGTCCCAAGGATGCCCCCAAAATCATTTGACCTGAAATTGAGCCCAGCCATTTTTCAGGCACTGAGGCAGCCTCCTAAAACAAGCGTTAGGTCCCTTCCATATATTAAAAAGGAGCATAATGCCTATATAAGGATCCTTTGCAGAACTTGGCCTGCAGGCCTCAGGCCTACTCTGTTCAGGTTTTCTGGCCGTGAATGCATTATTTGATGGTCTCTGCTGGCGAGCCAAGCAGCCCAAACTTCAGTCTTCCCTTGGGCCAGTTGCTTATGGAGATGATGCAAGTGCTGGAAGCTCACTCGGAATATGTAGATGAGGCCGAGGACCAATTACTCCTGATCCTGGGGCCTCTGCCTTCGGGCACGCACTGACTCTGCAGCACTGAGTTTGGGCCCGAAAACAGACCCAGACAAAAATCTACCCAATGTCCAACAATTTAACTCTTTGCTGTGCATCTTATATGGTGACACACAGATGAAAAGAAAATATACAAAAAAAAGTCAAACTAATATTGAAGGACAGATTTTATCTGTGCTGTTTGTATTTGCATTAACTGCTGAGCACAGTACAAGGCTCCATAGATCTAATTTGCACAAAGTGAAGCAGTCAAATTACTAAACGAAATCCCATTGAAATGCACTTTTATTGCTTCATTTTACCGAGAGCAGCAGTGAAGAAGATGGTGACAAACATATCCTGAATTTTTCACCACCACAGAATGTGTACGAGACCTGTTCTCCTGCTGAAATAAATCAGAAATTATATCACCAGTGCTTTTCACCGAACTCCCCTCAACAGTAGTGCAGCATGAAACTGCAATGCCAGGAGCGTAAAAATACACGGCTATTTCAACACGCCACTATATAGTGCTATTTAACACCATGGCCTCTGGAATAGATTTTAGCCCTTGGGGAACTAACAGTTAATTTTTTCCCTTGGCATCAGTATGTTCATTGCATTCTATCAATTACTGGCTAAGTATAAATTCATAACACATAAGCAAATGTATAGCTTCCATTTCCTCTCCCTCCTCTCTTCCTGAAATATACTAAGATAGCAGCAGCCAGTTATGGATATATAAATGTTTATGCTTAGTGTACTTGAGTTGTGTTCCACCAGCTCCTTTATCTTTCCTCAACCGAAAAAAACCATACTATCCAAAGATTTTAGCCTCTCCATTTTCTAATCACATTCCACTAACATTTCACTCATCCTGAATGTGTAACTTTTGCTATGGTCTCAAGAAGGACATTGTTATAAATGTAAAAAATCATGAGGGAGGGACCTCTTTTGAAAATGTTACCTTCACCCCATTAAACAAGACAGCAGCTTCGCAAGCCCTTAGCAGTGCTGGAGGGGGAAAGATGCTGAATGCCTTCTCGATCCAGTGGAGTGTACGGATTAACCAGAACAGCCCAGCAAAATAATGCGTAATGTATTAAAAAATGCCGCTAATAAGTTCTACTGTGTTTAGGAACGACTCGTATTCCTTTTTGACAATGTACAGTTCCCGCTATAATTGCAAGCTGCTGCTTAATACTGAGGTTCAGTTTCCCAGAGACAAAGGATGCCGCAAAGGCTTTTCAAATGAGCTTTTGAATGGCACTTTAAATGAGAATTGCTTACCAATTTTTGTTCTTCTGCTGGTTTCATGCCCTGCATTTAGATGATATACTTAGCTGTTATATGAGATGAAAAGTACGCATGTAAGGTTCTGAGGATGAACCGATAGGTCAGTATTTTTTCTCAGAATATGCAGTAGGAAGGATGCAGATGCAAGTAATTCTGATTTCACACGGCTTGCTTCTAGACAGTATGATAATCAGGGCTGAAATGTAATGTATACTCTGCGACCATTCAGAACAGTTAAGATTTATATGATCGACTTCCTCATCAGATGGAGCACATTCTTGTGCAGATTCACAATATGTCATGTGTATGTTTGCTGTATTACATTGTTCATCGTGTATTGATGTACATAGTGTAAGCCTCTGTTCAACAAGAAAATACTTGGCTGCAGAATGTTCATATAAGTAATTCTTTGCCATGTCTCTGAATCTTTGCTGACTTTGAACTAGTCTTCCAAATGCTGTTGCAAGTAAGTCTGTTGTAAGCAATGTTTTTTCTATGGGCTACCTGTCATACACACTACAAAGCATTGCAACCCCATTTGCAGACATTGATTGAGGTTTCTTGTAGATTATATACATTTTCTATTGTGTTTTTACTCTCTGGTTTGCTGTATTTTTTATTCCCGTTTGTCGACTAAAATAAAAGCACACCCAGGAAAAGTATGCAAACAATGACATTGTAATGATATTCTGTTCAGTATTAAATTCATTAGCAGTTCCAGCTGGTTAAGACTAGTGTCTCATTATCCCCAAAATGCCACTTTCAAAGTGGGCTTTTGCCACTGGAAATTGCTGCTTTGATGATTACAGGTGACATACCTGTGGAGGTAGCATTTATCCTGCTTGTACTGTTTGAAGCATTCTGTAATACCCTGGATTAAAAGCCACTACAACCTTTAAATCGGTTATTAAAAGGACACAATCACACTCACACTCTCGATCCGTTGCTAGCTTACATTACAATAGTGACTACACTTCAAAGAGTACTTCATTGGCTGTAAAGCACTTTGGGGCGTCCAGTGGTCATGAAAGGTGCTATATAAATGCAAGTCTTTCTTTCTTTCTTATATTGTTTTTCTGTAAAATACAGAATTTCCTGTAAAGGTGAGACCTATGCAGTACTATTCTTTTAAAGGATTCAACCTGAGGTCCTTTTCTAGAGATCTACTCAGTATGACTACCCTGTGATAGCCCAATGTTTCCCTTAGAGGGGGAGCAATCAGAAGAACTACAGCACCTTGCCTTTGAATTCCACACTTGGAAGGTAATCTGGCACAGAGTATGGAACTTCACTGCACCCCCAATCCCACAGCCGCCACAGCTAACAACTCTATCTGACCACTCACACATCACCATTCACAGCCTGACCAACACACCTGATGTATATCTGTAAATTGGAAATTTTCTAAATATCATCCAAATTAAATGGAAATACTTGTAAAAACAAAATGAAATCCCAGTGCTTTATTGGTGGACAGCTGATGCTATGACTGTATAAGAATCAATATTGCACAGAACTGCTTTGTATTGGGTATTTTGCCAGTCTGCCTTGGTGTCAATCAGACCATTGACTGATTAAATGTTTTCAAAGATCACATATTACTATTTGAAAGTTAACTTTTTGTATATAAAGAATTGCTGAGCAATAGCAGGGGATCTAATTCAGGCAGTGAAGCGAGATTGAATGAGCAAATATCCAACATACCATTTGTTCATTTAATACTGACTTCAACTGCAGGCTCTGAAACATATTAATAGGGGTTAGGGAATATTGAATTTTTCCTAACTTGCTGAAAACAGCAAACCTCCATCATTAAAAACAACCCCCTATGTCAATTTCAACATTCCACTGCCAAAAAAAGAGCAAACTAGCTGCTGTTGTTAATCCGTTCTAACAAAATGGGGATTTTTGAGGCTTAAGAACCTTATCACATCTTTCAGAAATATTGCAAAGCACCACTCATACAAGGAATTCATTTGAAGTACAGTGGCTAGTACTGTGTAGGTAAGCATGGCAGCCATTTTGTACTCAGCAGGAGATGAATGACCAGATATTGGCGGTATTAAGGGAGGAATGTTGGCCTTTTATTCTTTGAATGAGACCATAACTTCATATACTAGTGCAGCAGGTTGCAAATCAAGAACAATCAGGGAATAATTTGAACATAACTTACCCAGTGGGAAACTGATGCGATTATATCGGATGCTGTTTCACATATCGCTTGATTTTACTTTCCATTGACTTCGATGAAAAATAAAATCGGGTGGCATGTAAAACAGGCAGCCAATCTGATCGCGTCGGTTTCCCAGCAAGCAAGATAGGTTCAAATTAGCCCCATCATTTCACAACTGTCCTGGTGCTATATCTGAGTAAGGAATACTTGACGTTGATACCGAGTGTTCAAAGTGGAAAAGTGTTCCATTTCCAACACTGATTTTGATGCTCTGACAAGCAGTAACATTAAAAGCTATGCAAAAAAAACAATTAAAGTCCAAAAATTTTTGTTTTTAAGTGCAAAATTATTCTCCTTCTGCACTTCTCACCTTGTTTTATTTGCCTCATTATTCTCCCAGGACCTCATGCTCACTAATGCTCGGGTCATCACCCAGTGACTTGCTAACTACTTCTTCGCAAGTTAGTGTCTCTGGGCTGATAGAGGAACACTAAAGGTGCCATCACAGCGTTGGTGGCTATGGGGCAGGTGTTTGAAATGCCTGGCCACTCCTCTGACCGCTTTTCCTCTTCCTTTAATCATGTATTAGTTTGAAAAAATCGCAATTGAGTCAATGCCTCAATAAATACTTCTGATATTCCACAACTAACTCTTTGCTCTCCTGCCTGCCTGCATCAACTTGATCTTGGCACTTCGTCTCCTACTTCGCCATCTCCCATTGATTCTCCAGCCTTTCAATGAGCTGCCAAGCTTCCTGCCCATGTGCACCTACACTTCCGAAAGTGTCTGTTCCCCCTCCAGTTGTGTTGCTTTGTCTCTGGTCGTGTGCAACCTCTTTCTTTTCCAGGAGAGAACACAGTAACAAAGGGATCCGATTGGCGATTGCACTTCTCGTCACCCAGGTGTGTGCATCCATTGCATCATTATAACGTTTGCAGGTATAGACTTCCTCAGACCACTTCTCCTTCAAAGCTGCTAATGGCAGACAATCGGAGTGGTTTGGAATTATCATGGTGCATTATTGTTTCCAGGAATTCACCTGTGAATCAGCCAGTTTTCGTGTCACTCAGGTAATGCCACAAAGAAGTCATGCTGTCTCTCAGCGCTACAGGATGCATGCGGGGAGCAGTGCTTTCTCTGACCTTGGCCAACCTTGTGAGGCCATTACATTTTTCCTGCATTGTGTGGCAGTTCTTGGGGTGGTGCAGGTTTCTCTCACTGCCTTTGCCATCTCCCTCTGTAACGTATGACCCACCCTCCAGTGGGGATTTCTGTTTCAATACTTCTATTCTTCCCGATAGATCAGTAAATCTGGGAGCCCTTCCTGCCGCTGACACCTCCACCTCCCCACCAAAGGTTGCTGCTTCCTGGATCATTCTTTTACTGTTTTGCTGCCTCTTACTAATAACAATTGTATGCCCCTTGAATAAGTTGCAATGTTTATAAACTGCAACATTAATCAATTTATTTCCCTCCCAGCAGCAGGAGACCAATAAGCAGCAACTTCCACGCTATCAACCCACCTTGGATAACAAATGAGAGACACCTCAGCAAAATTCAGTGACTTAGTGTTGGGATTACATGGGTAAACAGAAGTCCCACCCTACTATAGAAGTGAAAATCTTAATCAGGGGTAAAGTAATTTGGTGATATTAAAACATAAAGCAAGAAAGGCTGAAATGAAATAGCTGAGCTTTGCAGTTCAGTCTCATAAACAAATCTAACAAAATGTGTTTTGCTGTTATCAAATACTAGAACAAAGAAGAAGTTATAAAATCCAGTTAAAATGCACCATTAGAAGGAGTTTAAACTAAGGTTAATACAGCTCCCAGGAAGATAAACCAGATAGTTGAAAAAAATACACTCCCAGGAGGTCACATGGGGTGGTAAGAGATTACGGGATACAATATACAATTGAAAAACATATTAAATGTTTCAAGCAGTTAGGATAAGAGGACAGCAGTTCAAGGAACTGCAGAATATTGTGACCATGTAACTTATCAGATAAGGGGGGGTAACAGATCAGGGGCTAACGAAGTTGCTGTCAATATAACTGTATGTACCAATTAAATCATTAGAATTTTATGTACCAATGAAATCAATGAAGTTGTATGTACCAATGAAAAGGTCGTAACTAAGCAAAGACTTGTGATGAGTTAGGAGAAACAACCAATGGAGAGCCTCCGCGCGGAACTGCATGATTTTGTATGTATTTTGAATGTATAAAAACAGTAACCCGACAATTGTTCGGAGAGAACGGCTGGTTTGGATCACTGAGTTATTGAACTCATGTAGAAGCTGTTTCTCCCTCAATCAAGTACTTTATAATAAACAATTCTCTTCTCCAAAACAGACTTGTGTTGAGTATCTTTATAATACTCCACGACACTATCATTAAAAATAAAACACCTTTATTGTTTCAAATTAAAAGTATTTCCCATAAACATGTGATAATGTATTTTTTTTTAAATTATTGCATCATATACTTAGACCATTAAAAAGAGAGTTCATAAAAAAATTAGTGTGACGCTCAGTATACATTAACATGTGTTGATGCTAATATATTATTCATCATTATTCCCTATATTACAGCAGTGACTATGTTTCAAAAGTATTGGCTGTGAAATGCTTTGGGATGCTCCATGGTCATGGCAGCTATATAAATGCAAGTTCTTTCTTCATCCTTTTATTGATTTATTAAGATTGCAATAAAACATTTTCATTTTTATTTCACATGCAATTTTAACATGGAACAGTTTTTGTACCCTTCTTGGAAACGCTCAAATTTATTAGAGCCAGCATTTTCCTTAAGATGCACATTACTGGAGGACACAACTTAACAAAATGCAAAATAGAAGTGTTCACTACAGCTGTTCAATCTTGGTATTTCACAATTGTACATGAGTTTAAAGCACAGGCCAGCACTGCTAAAAAGATATTACATACTGTAAGTACAGTAAAAGTAGAATTTGAGAGTCTATAATGTCAGAAACAGTCTAAGGTGTGGTACAATTCAATTTAATTTAAATAATTAAATTCTGTTCATCTTGCAATATTTATCTTATCGTTGTAATCTATCTCCTGAGAATACCCCTTCTATATCAGCTTAAGGATCCCACTGTTTAATGACTGTTTAATAGAAAGATAATGACATTTCTTGCTGTAGATTTGACGTTATTAAACAATAGTAATATGTGCATTACTGGTTCTGTGGTGTTTGTTGAAATTACCAAGTGGTCTAACCCAATGCCTGAGGAATGGTATTTAAATAAACATTATGGGTCACATTTCCTTTCTGTCACAATGATGGAGAGGTAGGGTGAGTCTTCTACTCAGCCTTTGTTTGAGACCTTGACCCCAGACCATTTCCTGGGGTTAGGGTAAGGTACATATTGAGGGCCATGCCCCAGCGGGGCACTGCCTTAGCTGAAGAAGGAAGGATAATTGCTGTGGCATCTTGCTGCAGGACAGTGTGGCCGGTGATGCTGACTGAAGACGTAAAAATGTTCTTCTAATTTTAAAATTCATATTTGCACAAATGCATTCGATCATTGTTGATTGTTACATTCATTTAAAATTGAACAACTGCCTGTAGCCCAAAACAACAATGGGTGCCAGGGCTCAATGATGATCCTTGTGCCCAGTGCTGCTTGGAGAAAATGATGGGAACTGCATTGTATCATTATCCTGTCATTTGCACCCTATTGTAATGCATCCGTCCTTATTTGGGCAGACATATTATACATCCGATGTCACATCTGACAGAGGAACTGGTGTTACACAGCAGGAAGCCAACAGAACGGCTCCCCACCTAATTTCCCTCCCTGACCACTCAGGTTATTCCAGATTACAGGCATTACCTCGGTGGAACATTCATCCCTTCTAGATCAAGGATTTCCTGTTTGTGATCATTGATTTGCTGGTAAATTGACATTTTCTAATTCTAATTTGCCACAATTGGTAATTATTCATTCATGACACTTAAGTAATTGTTTAATTATTTAACTATGGAAGGAGCATTATTAGGGTTGCACCTTAATTGAACTTCTTTAGTTCGTGCAAGCTGACATGGATTGAACGTACTGGTCTGAAGTATAGCTGTGCACACCTGCCATTTTGATTTATTTTTCTTTTGACAATGTTATACAATAGGTGATTGCGTTTGGGAAACTGACTTTACTGAGAGAGAAAAAGAGTGGAAAATACACCATTTTGATGGAATCCAAATAACCATAACTAAAAATTAACAGATTATACAATGTCGCTCCTATCAATGATTCGCCAACCTCACTAATGCAAATATTCACTTTACAGCAATGACCTTCCTTCAAAATGCTGCTGCTATACAATTTCTCATTACTTTTGAACAATATCAGCAACATAACCTTCAACTGTCCTGCATACCATAATTGGCCCCAATTGCAATATCACATGTGCCATCTACCCTGGAGCCTATTTTGACAATGCACACAGAGATTCATGTGACATTCTCTCTGCGGAGTTTAACCCAGCTGGCCAACTGAAATTTCACTAGGCAGTAATATATCCTAAGTTCTAAGTCCAGTCTCTTAATTATCCAGGTATCTTTTCCAACTGAAGGAACAGAAATTCTCTGAAAGCAATATGAACAAAATATTCTATTGATGGAAACTTTCACATATCATAGTTTAACTTTCAAATTTACAAATAAGAATTCTGATGTTGGGAGATAGTTCTTTAAAATGACAAAAATTTGCTTGAATTCATAATTAAAACCATGGCCGAGTGAGTAAAGGCATTACACAGTGTAACACTAAATTAATCAGATGAAAACATTCCAAGGTTCCGTCTCCGATTTGTGTTGAGTTATCAGACTTCAGCTATGGCTTCAGTTGGGATGCTTGAATTGGAATTAGCACCTTTAGGCTAGGAATAGTCTTCAGAATATTATACAGCAACCCATACTGCAGCGAGTGGACATTCAGTGAGGATAGGATCTTGATTGGATCTGATGCTCAGTGTTTAGACTCACACATGAAGAATGGCCATTTGGGCTCAATACTAGATGATTGCTTATACCCCATTGCTTCCAGGATAGAAAAGGCAAGGAAATTGAGGAATATTGGTGGTCTGGATTTTAACTTTTGGACTACTTTGGAATGAAGATGAGTTTAGGGAGGATTTCCCAACCCATTTTTCTCTTGGATCTCATTAAAGATGCAAGACGGGGTTCCGCAGGACTCAGTACTAGGTCGCTTGATATTTGTGGTTATGTATCAATGACTTATACTTAACAACATAAGAAATAGGAGCAGGAGTCGGCCATTTGGCCACTTGAGCCTGCTCCGCCATTTAATATGATCATGGCTGATCCGATCATGGACTCAGGTCCACTTCCCTGCCCACTCTCCATAACTCCTTATTCCCTTATCAGTTAAGAAACTGTCTATCTCTCTCTTAAATTTCCCAGCTTCCACAGCTCTCGAGGCAGTGAATTCCACAGATTTACAACCCTCTGAGAGAAGAAATTCCTCCTCATCTCAGTTTTAAATGGGCGGCCCCTTATTCTAAGATCATGCCCTCTAGTTCTGATCTCCGCTATCAGTGGAAACATCCTCTCTGCATCCACCTTGTCAAGCCCCCTCGTAATCTTATACGTTTCGATAAGATCACCTCTCATTCTTCTGAATTCCAATGAGTAGAGGCCTAACCTACTCAACCTTTCCTCATAAGTCCATCCCCTCATCTCCAGAATCAACCTAGTGAACCTTCTCTGAACTGACTTCAAAGCAAGTATACTTGGATGTAGAGGATATGATTAAGAAGTTTGCAGATGATACAAAAATTGGTTGTGTGACTGATAATGAAGAAGAAAACTGTAGGCTGCAGGAAGATATCAATGAACTGGTCAGGTGGGCAGAACAGTGGCAAATGGAATTCAATCCAGAAAAATGTGAGGTAATGCATTTGGGGAGGGCTAACAAGGCAAGGGAATACATTAAATGGTAGGACACTGAGGAATGTATATCCTTTTGTAAATATGGAAACCAAAACTGCACGCAGTATTCCAGGTGTGGCCTCACCAATATCTTATATAGCTGCAGCAAGACTTCCTTGCTTTTATACTCCATCCCCTTTGCAATAAAGGCCAAAATACCATTGGCCTTCCTGATCACTTGCTGGACCTGCATACTATCTTTTAATGTTTCATGCACAAGTACCCCTAGGTCCCGCTGTACTGCAGCACTTTGCAATCTTTCGCCATTTAAATAATAACTTGCTCTTTGATTTTTTTTCTGCCAAAGTGCATGACCTCATACTTTCCAACATTATATTCCATCTGCCAAATTTTTGCCCACTCACTTAGCCTGTCTATGTCGTTTTGCAGATTTTCCTCACACATTGCTTTTCCTCCCATCTTTGTATCATCAGCAAACTTGGCTACATTACACTCAGTCCCTTCTTCCAAGTCATTAACATAGATTGTAAATAGTTGGGGTCCCAGCACTGATCCCTGTGGCACCCCACTAGTTACTGGTTGCCAACCAGAGAATGAACTATTTATCCCAACTCTCTGTTTTCTGTTAGTTAGCCAATCCTCTATCCATGCTAATGCATTACCCCCAACCCCATGAACTTTTATCTTGTGCAGTAATCTTTTATGTGGCACCTTGTCAAATGCCTTCTGGAAGTCCAAATACACCACATCCACTGGTTCCCCTTTATCCACCCTGTTCGTTACATCCTCAAAGAACTCCAGCAAATTTATCAAACATGATTTCCCCTTCACGCTGACTCTGCCTGACCGAATTTTGCTTTTCCAAATGTCCTGCTACTGCTTCTTTAATAATGGACTCCAACATTTTCCAAACCACAGATATTAGGCTAACTGGTCTATAGTTTCCTGCTTTTTGTCTGCCTCCTTTTTTAAATAGGGGCGTTACATTTGTAGTTTTCCAATCTGCTGGGGCATCCCCAGAATCCAGGGAATTTTGATAAATTACAACCAATGCATCCACAATCCCTGCCACTACTTCTCTTAAGACCCTAGGATGCAAGCCATCAGGTCCAGGGGATTTATCTGCCTTTAGTCCCATTATCTGACTGAGTACCACCTTCTTAGTGATTGTGATTGTGTTAAGTTCCTCTCCCCTGTAGCCCCTTGTTTATCCACCGTCGGAATATTGTTAGTGTCATCTACAGGAAAGACTGATACAAAATATTTGTTTAGAGTTTCTGCCATCTCCATGTTCCCCATTACTAATTCCCTGGTCATGTCCCCTAAGGGACCAACATTTACTTTAGCCACCCTTTTATTTTTTTATATACCTATAGAAACTCTTGCTATCTGTTTTTATATTTTGTGCTAGTTTACTTTCATAGTCTATCTTCCCTTTTTAATCATTTTTTTTAGTCCTTCTTTGCTGGCTTTTATAAACTTCCCAGTCTTCTGTTCTCCCACTAGTTTTGGCCACTTTGTATGCCCTTGTTTTTAATTGGATACCGTCCTTTATTTCTTTATTTTGCCATGGATGGCTATCTTTTCTCTTACACCCTTTCCTCCTCACTGGAATATATTTTTCTTGAGAGTTGTGAAATATCTTCTTAAATGCACACCACTGTTCATCAACTGTCCTACACTTTAATCTATTTTTCCAATCCACTTTACCCAGCTCTCCCCTCAAACCTTCATAGTCTCCTTTATTTAAGTTGAATCGCTAGTTAGAGATTCAACTTTCTCACCCTCCATCTGAATTTGAAATTCAATCATGCTATGATCACTCATTCTGAGGGGATCCTTTACTCGGAGATTGTTTCTTAATCCTGTCTCATTACACAGGACGGGATCTAAGATAGCCTGCCCCCTGGTTCGTTCCGTTCCATACTGCTCAAGGAACCCATCCCTTATGCACTCTATGAACTGCTTCTCAAGGCTCCCTGACCAATTTGATTTGTCCAATCAATATGGAGGTTAAAATCACCTATGATTATTGCTGTTCCCTTTTTACAAGCCCCCACTATTTCCTGGTTTATGCTCCCACCAACAGACTTGCTACTTTTAGGGGGCCTATAGACTATGCCCACTAATGACTTTTTCCCCTTATTGTTCCTTATCTCCACCCAATCTGTTTCAACATCCTCATCATTTGAGCCAATATCGTTTCTCGCTATTGCAGTGATTCCATTCTTTATCAATAGAGCTACCCCACCTCCTTTTCCTTTCTGTCTGTCCTTCCGGATTGTCAAGCACCCCTGAATATTTAATTCCTAGACCTGGTCACCTTGCAACCACATCTCTGTAATGGCTATCAGATCATACCCAATTGTCTCAATTTGTGCCATCAACTTATCTATTTTGTTACAAATGCTACATGCATTTAGACAAAGTGCCTTTAAATTGTTTTTTTACCCTTTTTTCCTGCTTGTTTCCTCACTCCTTCAACTCATTTCCTTTATTTTTGCTTTCTAATTCCAGCTTTACTCCCATCCCAACTGAATCTATTTTCAGGTTCCCATCCCCCTGCCAAGCTAGTTTAAACCCTCCCCAACAGCACTAGCAAACCCTCCCGCGAGGATATTGGTCCCGGCTCTGTTGAGGTGCAATCCATCCAGCTTGTACAGGTCCCACCTCCCCCAGAAGCAGTCCCAATGCCTCAGGAAACCAAAGCCCTCGCGCCTTCCCATCTCTCCAGCCATGTATTCATCTGTTCTATCCTCTTATTTCTGTACTCACTAGCTTGTGGCACTGGGAGTAATACGGAGATTACTACCTTTAAGGTCCTGCTTTTTAATCTCTCTCCTAGCTCTCTAAACTCTGCCTGCAGGACCTCATCCCTCTTCTTACCTATGTCATTGGTACCGATGTGGACCACGACCTCTGGCTGTTCACCCTCTCCCCCTAGAATGCCCTGCAGCCACTCAGTGACATCCTTGACCCTGGCACCAGGAAGGCAACATACCACCCTGGAGTCACGTCTGCGGCCACAGAAACGTCTGTCTGCTCCCCTGACTATTCAATCCCTTATAGCTCTGTGATTATTCTATCACTTTTCGATTCTTCTTCCTCCCCCCTGTGCAGCTGAGTCACTCGTGGTGTCATGGACTTGGCTCTGGCTGCACTCCCCAGAGCCACCATCGCCCCCCCCCCCACCAGTACTCAGAACAGAGTGCCGGTTGGAGAGCGAGGTGGACTCACCGGACTGCTGCATTACCTGCCTAGTCCTCCTATTCTGTCTGGTCACCTTTCATTGTGTAAATATCTATGATTCTTCAATGGATTCCCAGCAGTATTTCGACTCTGAGATTGAGGCAACCATAGTGGTGCGTCAGCATCAAAAGGGGGAGCAGCTAAACTTAAAGGGGGATCAAACTCCTTGAAGAAGCCAAACATTGTTGCCTCAAATAGTTCAGTAAAGCCCACCTAGAGGCTGCAGGCCTGAGAAGCACTCAGGGAAGGGAAAGGTACCCAGGAGTAGGTCCGTTCCCTCATTCTATGCCGTCAATGATCTTCTCACAGGTACCAGCGCCCAGCTTGTGTTCTTACCTGGGATCGGCAGCACAACAGCGGGAAGCTAAGGAAATCATCCATGTTCCCTAGCCCTTGCCCCCTGCAGTCATTTAAATGCTCTGGTACAGTCAAGGTTAGGCAGCCAAAATACCTGGGACAGAGGTAAGAGAGGAAAATTACTAACGGCATTTTAAGAGGCAGGAATCTGGTGGTCGGCCTCCCCAATCCATTTTCCCTTTTGCACCCTTGCTATATGGCCCAATTTCGAATGGTATAGCAATGGAACCCAGGGTAATGTTAATTGGGGAAGGGGACCTTTGATCAGTTACTATTTTCTTTGAATTTTATTCTCTCTTGAAAGCATTCTCAGTACTAAGATATGTACGAGTACCTTGTCCAAATCAGCATTCTTATTGTATGCTTGGACGTTGTGAATTTATCAAACATAAGCAGCACATGGCTAAATATGTTACTATCCTCCACTGATGTACATGCATACTTTCCTCTAGGGCTCAGTGGATCACAAACAGGAGCTAAACAGTCAATTTTTCCTTTCTTTATGTGTCATAATTGAAACCAATGGTAATTGTTATGTTTTCAGTACAACCAATGATAATACCCCACTGCCGCCCTCGGATAAGTTATCTTCAAGACCAAGGTTGGAACTTGTGGCCTTCCTCGCATTTGTGGCTCAGGGCATCAGTACTTGGCACATTTGCTAACGGAGCCACAGGGGAGCTCTGCCTCTGCTGTCAATCTTGCTCCAAATAGGAAATAGATATAAAAGTGATTTTTTGCTAACAGTATTTCAATTTTATATCCTCAAAAGAAGAAAGGATGCCATCTGCCAGTCTTTCTATCCAGCAGCTACCAGGCATGCAATTCAATAGAGGCTCTTTCAATGGTACTATCTGTACCGTTTCAGTCCGAAATCACCTGTATTTCTGCCAAATTGATCCCATTAATTTAATTATATTTATTAGTTCTTCCCTTGGGAAATAGTGTCAGTTTATTTTTAATCTTATACCATGACACTTATTTTTGCATTTCTCATCACCTTTGGGAGGACTGGTCATCTACTTTCTTTTCCTTTTTTCAAATTTGGTTGAATTAACTTCTGGTTTATCCCTTTTCCTGAAATGAATCTCATACATTAAATGACAAAACACTACTGTGGCACCTTAATTAACTGATTGGGGATGATATTTATTTTTAAATCCAAGTGATGGGAAAGGACTTGCATCATTCTAACTTCAAGTGAATTTTTGTAGCATTGCATCAGTTACCTTATGAATACATTTTACATATAGGATCAGTTATATTAACAACGTAATTCCAGCTGGCTCACATTCCAGCATGACTCAGAATTGGTGTATTTAGTCCAAATGTAACCAACTTTCTTAGAATAGTGATGGATGTTTAACAAAATGTACTTCATTTGTATTTTTTTCATGGAAGACTGTCTGAGGCTAAACCAGACTGTTCACAACCTCGGTGGCATATTTGACCCTGAAATGAGCTTTTGACCACATAACCGCAGCATAACTCAGACCGCTTATTTCTACCTCTGTAACATCGCCTGTCTCCCAGCCCTTGCCTTAACTTAGGCACTGCTGAAGCCCTCATCCATGCCTTTGTTACCTCCAGACTTGACTTTTCCAATGCACTCCTGGCTTCTCTCCCACATTCTACCTTACGTAAACTAGAGGTGATCCAAACCTCGGCTGCCCGTGTCCTAACTCGTACCAAGTCTTGCTCACCCATCACCCCTGTGCTCACTGACCGACATTGGCTCTCAGTTAAGCAACGCCTCGATTTCAAAATTCTCATCCTGGTTTTCAAATCCATCCATAGCCTCACCCCTCTCTATCTCTAATCACCTCCAGCTCCACCTCCCCCCACTCCTGAGATGTCTGCGCTCCTCTAATTCTGCCTGCTCGAGCATCCCCGATTATAATCGCTCAACCACTGGTGGTTGTGCCTTCTGTTGCATCGGCCACAAGCTCTGGAATTCCCTGCCTCAACTTCTCTGCCTCTCTACCTCCTTCAAGACGCCCCTTAAAACTTACTTTTTTGACCAAGCTTTTGGTCACCTGTCCTAATTTCTCCTTATGTGGCTCGATTTTTTAAATCTCATAATACTCCTGTGAAGCACCTTGGGACGTTTCACTATGTTAAAGGCATTATATAAATACAAGTTGTTGTTGTAGATCAGTCTTCCTCTTTTCAGTTTTTATTGAAGTTACACAATCCTACAAGTCCACATCAATGTATCAATTCATAGTACAAAGTGATTAGTGTAACCTACTTTACACCTCTATTTTTATACTCATTCATTATCCTCTTTAACATTCGTCACCAAGCACCTTTTGTTGTTTTAAACATAATTCCTTTGGTCATTCACCCTCCCCAATCACCCTCCAACCTTTTATTCTTTAGTTCCACCTATCTTACCGGCTTTGATTTTTCACCCTCCAGCATAACATCGTCTCATGGTTACATCATGTTTCCATTGTTTCTTAGGCCGTTCATTTTTTCAGTTTGCTACCTCTTCAGGTTATCACCCGTCAACCCTGTGCTTGCTGACCTATATTGACTCCAGTTCTGGCAATACCTCGATTTAAAAATTCTCATGCTTGTTTTCAAATCTCTACAAAAGATCATCGACCTGAAACATTGGGGTGACTATTTCGTGGGGTCAACTGGCATGTTAGGTGGCGGGCCGGGTGGGAAAAACATTTTTTTGACAGCGGGTAGGGGTAGCGCTGTCAACCTGCCACCACATGCCTTTCCCAGATGTCAGGTCTGCCAGTGCTGAACAGACCTGACACACAGCGGCAGGGATGTCAATTCAGGTCATTATGACCTTGTTAAAAGCCTATTAAGAAGTATTTTGAGCTCACTTTTATATTTTATGAGATCGCCCATGAGGTCCACGCTGCTCAGGGATCACATCAGATAAGAATGTCGGGAGTTAAATGACCATGGAATAATCTTAGCTGCAAATGGGCTATAAAAGCTCCCATCTCTCAGCTGTTCACTTTCCCAGCTCAGAAGCTGTTCATTACTGCATCTGGAACACAGATTGAGCTTTATGTGGGTTGCAAGTGTTTGGAGCAAACTCTGTATCCAGTGTCACCTCATTGGAACAACCTCTCTCACCATTGACAGATCGTTTTTGTCATCTCAAGTTCACCTGCCATCTATTACATCAGAATGGGTATGGGTTATATACTGTCTCACCTTGGTCCTCAGAATATGACCACGATCAGCCCCAACACCAGCAGAACCAGGCACACCCGCAGCACCAACACCACCAACCTTCTCCAAAATTAACTGATGCTTCATACATAGAACAGAGGGCATCAGCACCAAACCACATTGTGCCCAGGACGCCAAGGATGGCCTCACCAAGGCCAGATTTACTTCATTTGATGCTGCACACTTTGGCTGACACATGATGCGCTAGGTTGGCACCATCCCACACAAACGCCATAAAGCATCCCTACAATATCCAAACCATTCATTTCACACTATCACCATTGCGTGAGTAATGGTGGTAACTTGCTGGTTATCTCTCACCATTTACTGCAACTCACTAAGCCACTTCCAAAAGGTGCACATAGATCTGTCCAAGAAAACAAAGTGTTCAAAATAACGGTTTCAAGATTTGACACCACAAACTTTACATGAACATTGCATAAACCATCCAAGTGCCTATCCTTGTGTGTTGTTAGTTGGTATGATTGGACTAGGATGAGGGTGACTGTGAGTTATGGCTAGCGAAATGGAGAAGTGATAATTTAGATAGAGAGGGTTGGGTGGAGGGGCAAAGTAACTTGGTGTGAGTAAGGATGTGCAGGCGTAGGGTAGGAGTGGCACCAGGATCAGATTGAGTGTGGCTTTGCAGTAAACTTTCGTGATCTACTGAGATCATTGAAAGGTTTGCGCCACTGCAGCTTGGTCTTCCTAATGACATCCCTGCTTGTGTCCTCCTGTGCAATGTTAAACCAGGCTGTGTTGGTTTCCTGGGGCGGTCTCTTCCGCCCATTTGAAGAGAAGAGAATCTCCCTGTGTGCTGTGACTCCCTCCATATGATATGGAGGGAGTCATGGGAAAGCCTGGTTGCAGCCGTGCACCTCTGTGCAGTGCTTGTCAGTGTTTGCAGCAGCTCAATGCTGTAGAACACTAACAGCACAACTGTCAAACTAAATTTGCACATGATTCCTTTAAGGAAACCAGCAGATGACGAGTCATCAGACCTGCTTTCTTCAGTTGGCCGGGAAACATGCTGGGCGGGCTTAACAAGCCCAATCAGGGGCAAATCATTTTGGACAGTGGGCTGAAACTAGCAGCGAGGTCAGGACCCGCCATCAACATCGACCGCCATGGACCCACCGAGGTAGGGGAAATCGCAGCCGTTAACTCTGTTTCTCTCTCCACAAATGCTGCCTGACCTGCTGAGTATTTCCAGCATTTTCTGTTTTGATTTCAGATTTCAGCATCCGCAGTGTTTTGTTTTAATGTTAGCTTTTGCTTTCTGCTGTCTGCTTAATTCTCATTCTCTTTTTCCTACAAACTCACTAACATTTTGGGTTTACTATCGGTGTGCTATTCCAGCTTTACCATCTGTGCGTTCCTCATTCATCACAAACTTCTGCAGTTCTTGTAAGTTATTAATGTTTTTCAGCAGTGTTCTACGAGAAGAAATCTTGAAGCTTTCCTGGATGGAAGCACTGCATATTTAATGTTGTTTTTGTTTCCTCTGAGGAAATTTTTTCCACGCCAAATGTTTTACTTTAAGTAAGTAGCTCTGTAGAGAGATGAGGAGATGAAATATTTCACTTCAGTTTCTATTGTGTTCCTAACACAGATGAGACTGCACACAGGGAGGTTAAAGTAACAGTGACTTTAGTCTTTATTAAGACACTCCAGAGTGAGGAACAGGCTTTAGGGGCCGGCTTATATACAGTGCTCCCAAGGGATGCTGGGATCCCTTGGGACTTCAGGGGATGCGCTCCCTGGTGGTGGAACATGGGAGTGTATGCTTTACAGATACACAGCATCACTCTCCCCCAAAGTCAAGTGAAAACTATTTACAAGGTGAGGCAGTCAGGAGCCTTTCTTTCCCTGGTGGACCGCCTTGGTACAAATGTCTGTTCAGGTGTGTTGGTTGTGCCCTCGCTGGACTGGCGTGTTGTTGGCTCTGCAGGGTTGCTGGGTGAGCCTGGCCTTGCTGGGCTGTTGGGCGTGATGGGTTCGATTTCTTGGTCCAGGGTGGTGTTGTTGATCCTTTGGGTGTGTGTTGTCAGCTCGAAAAAGGTGGTGTCTGCTGTGGGTTGTTCAGGGCAGTCTGTGAACCGCAGCCTTGTTTGGTCCAGGTGCTTTCTGCAAATTTGTCCATTGTCTAGTTTGACTACAAACACCCTACTCCCTTCTTTAGCTATCACTGTGCCCACGATTCACTTGGGACCATGTCCATTGTTTAGCACATACACGGGTCATTCAGATCAATTTCCTGTGACACAATGGTGCGACCATCGTTTACATTTTGTTGCTGCAGCCTGCTCTCTACCTGATTATGCAGGTTGGGATGAACCAGCGAGAGTCTGGTTTTAAGTGTCCTTTTCATGAGTAGATCAGCCGGGGCCACCCCTGTGAGCAAGTGGGGTCTTGTGCGGTAGCTGAGCAGTACTTGGGACAGATGGGTTTGGAGTGAGCCTTCTGTGACTCATTTAAGGCTCTGTTTGATTGTTTGTACTGCCCGCTCTGCCTGCCCATTGGAGGCTGGTTTAAACGGGGCCGAGGTGACATGTTTGATCCCATTGCAGGTCATGAATTCTTTAAAGTCGGCACTGGTGAAACATGGCCCGTTGTCACTGACCAGTATGTCAGGCAGGCCGTGGGTGGCAAACATGGTCCTCAGGCTTTCAATGGTGGTGGTGGCGGTGCTTCCCGACATTATTTCACATTCAATCCATTTTGAAAAAGCATCCACCACCACCAGGAACATTTTACCGAGAAACAGGCCCGCATAGTCGACATGGTTCCTCGACCATGGTCTGGAGGGCCAGGACCACAAACTTAGTGGTGCCTCTCTCGGCGCGTTGCTCAACTGAGCACATACGCTGCATTGCCATACACAGGACTCTAAGTCAGAGTCGATACCAGGCCACCACACGTGGGATCTGGCTATCGCTTTCATCATTACTATACCCGGGTGTGGGCTGTGGAGATCCGAGATGAACGTCTCCCTGCCCTTTTTGGGTAGCACTAGATGGTTACCCCACAACAGGCAGTCTGCCTGAATGGATAGCTCATCCTTTCGCCACTGAAACGGCTTGATTAGCTCTTGCATTTCAACAGGGATGCTGGCCCAGCTCCCATGCAGTACACAGTTTTTTACTAGGGACAACAGAGGATCTTGGCTGGTCCAAGTCCTAATCTGGCGGGCCGTGACAGGTGATTTATTATTTTCAAACGCTTCCATGACCATCAACAAGTCTGCGGGCTGCGCCACCATCAACAAGTTTGCAGGTTGCGCCATTTCCACCCCCGTGGTGGGCAATGATAGCTGACTGAGAGCATCCGCAGTTCTCGGTGCCTGGCCTGTGGTGGATGGTATAGTTATATGCTGATAGCACGAGTGCCCACCTTTGTATGCAGGCTGAGGCATTAGTATTTATCCCCTTGTTTTCAGTGAACAGGGATATGAAGGGCTTGTGATCGGTTTCCAGCTCAAATTTGAGGCCAAACAGGTACTGATGCATTTTCTTTACCCCGAACACACACGCTAATGCCTCTTTCTCAATCATGCTGTGGGCCCTCTCGGTCTTAGACAAGCTCCTGGAAGCATAGGCGACAGGTTGCAACTTCCCCGCAACGTTAGCTTGTTGTACCCGACTCCGTACGCGACACATCACAAGCGAGCACAAGTCTTTTACATGGGTTATACAATACTAGCAGCTTGTTGGAGCATAAAATGATTCTGGCTTTCTCAAAAGCAATTACTTGTTTTTTTTCCCCAAACCCAGTTCTCACCTTTGCGCAATAACACATGTAGGGTGCTTAACCATGGTAGGAAGTTACCAAAAAAGTTGAGGAGTCCCAGGAACGACCGCAGCTCCGTGACGTTCTGTGGCCTGGGCGCATTCCTGATAGCCTCTGTCTTGGCGTCTGTGGGCCGAATGCCGTCAGCCATGATCTTTCTCCCCAAAAACTCTACTTCTGTTGCCATGAAGTCACATTTCGACCTCTTGAGCCGCAGCCCTACGCGATCCAGTCGCTGGAGGACCTCCTCCAGCTTCTGTAGGTGCTCGGCAGTGTCCCGACCCTTGACCAATATGTCGTCCTGAAAAACCACTATGCGTGGTACCGACTTGAGTAGGCTTTCCATGTTTCTCTGGAAGATCGCTGCAGCCGACGGAATTCCAAATGGGCATCTGTTGTGCGTGTTGATGCAGGTGAGGCCCTTCGAAGACTCCTCCAGCTCCTGTGTCATGTAGGCCGAAGTCATGTTGAGTTTGGTGAACGTTTTGCCTCCTGCCAGCGGCGCAAATAGGTCGTCTGTCTTAGGTAGCGGGTATTGGTCCTGTAGCGAGAAACAATTAATAGTTACTTTCTAATCGCCGCAAATCGTGACCGTGCCATTACTTTTAAGTACTGGAATAATCGGGCTGGCCCACTCGCTGAATTCCACTGGGGATATGATGCCCTCGCATTGCAGCCTGTCCGGCTCGATTTCCACTCTCTCCCTCATCATGTGAGGTATTGCTCGCGCCTTGTGGTGAATGGGTCGTGCCTCTGGGACGAAGTGGATCCGCACCTTCGCCCCGGAAAAGTTTCCAATGCCTGGCTCAAAAAGGGAAGGAAATTTATTGAGAACCTGGGTACATGGGGCCTCATCGACATGTGATAGCGCTCGGATGTCATCCCAGTTCCAGCGGATTTTGCCCAGCCAGCTCCTTCCAAGCAGTGTGGGGCCATCGCCCGGGACAATCCAAAGTGGCAGTTTATGCACCATGCCCTCGTAGGTGACCTTGACCATGGCGCTGCTCAGGACAGTGATGAGCTTTTTGGTGTATGTTCTGTTTCGTGTGGATGGGGCTCAGGGCTGGTCTGAGTGCCTTGTTGCACCACAGTCTCTCAAACTTCTTTTTACTCATGATGGATTGGCTAGCGCCAGTGTCCAGTTCCATGGCTACGGGTAAGCCATTCAATTTTACATTTAGTATTATAGGTGGACATTTCGTCGAAAATGTGTGCACCCCATGTACTTCAGCATCCGCCTCCTCTCTCTGAGGCGTGAAATTGCTTTGATCCACCATAGACCGATCTTCCTTTACCACATGGTGGTTAGCAGGTTTTGCAGAGCTTGCAGCTCATCTGCAAGCTCATTGGAGGTGCCCCATTATTCCACAGCTCTTGCAAACATACCCTTTGAGGTGGCATGAATAGGCTGAATAGAAGTCTCCACAACGCCAACAAGGTGTGAATTGCCTTGCATTCATCCTTTGTTGCGGACTCTGAGTCATCAGGGTCACCTGCGGCTTGCTGGCAGTTGCAGACTCATGGTTTCTGCCCCGTACATTTCTGCTCACAAACACAGTTCCGGTTAATTTATGAACATTGCTAGCACTTGTGTATTGAGAGATTTGTTTGCTGTTATCACTGGTGGACATAAATGCCTGTGCTATCGCAATGGCCTTACTGAAGGTCGGTGTCTCTACAGTCAAAAGTTTTCGTAGCATGGTCACGTGGCCAATGACCAGTTCAAAAAAGGCTCTGAGCATCTGCTCTAGGTAGCCATCAAACTCACATTGTCCTGCAAGTCGCCTTAGCTCAGCGACGTAGCTCGCCACTTCCTGACCTTCAGATCGCTGGCACGTGTAGAACCGATACCTCACCATCAGCACGCTCTCCCTCGGGTTAAGATGCTCCTGGACCAGTGTACACAGCTCCTCATATGACTTATCTGTTGGTTTCACCGGAGCCAGAAGATTCTTCATGAGGCTGCAGGTCGGTGCCCCACAGACCATGAGGAGGACCACTCTCCTTTTTGCAGCGCTTCCTCCTCCGTCCAGCCCGTTGGCTACAAAGTACTGGTCTAGCTGTTCGACATAGGCTTCCCAGTCCTCAGCCTCTGAGAACTTCTCCAGGATGCCCACAGTTTGCTGCATCTTTGCGTTGGATTCGTATCATCATCGCCAGTTATTGTGTTCATAACACAGATGAGACTGCACACAGGGAGGTTAAAGTAACAGTGACCTCAGTCTTTATTAAGACACTCCAGAGTGAGGAACAGGCCTTAGGAGCTGGCTTATATACATTGCTCCCAAGGAATTCTGGGATCCCTTGGCACGTCAGGGGATGCGCTCCCTGGTGGCGGAACATGGGAGTGCATGCTTTACAGATACACAACAGTTTCCTTCTGCTCTAATATGTTACTTGCTTTATAAACTTCCAGAACCTTTTTTTTGGAGTTGGCACAAGCGCATGGTGAAAATGCTTGCTCATTGCCCTCAGTGCCATGTTGCTGCACAATATTTCCATGACAAATTTACTCATCAATTGGCAGTCACCTTTCTCCTCTCTCATGGTGTACAACATTGTAACCATGACCTCCAGATAAATTCTGACTTTTATGTGCCATATTTATGTCTCAATGGAACAATAGAATATTTTTATTCTATATGCAACAATCTTTACTCCCATTGTCCCACGTGGAGGGCCCAAGTTTCGGGCCGCGCCTAGAACGGTGCAGCCCCGACCTGGGCGCCCGAAAGTGCGCCAAAAAAATACTTACAGATTCTCCGGCTCCCTGCAGGGGTCTTTTGGAGCTGGGCAAGGCGCAGCACGAGCTGTGGGGGGTGGAGCCAGGTCCCTGCGCTGAAAACAGTGCCGGGACCTCTGCACAGGCGCTACAGTGGGCGTGCATGTGCAGTAGCTCCAGGCGCCCAAAGCTGTGTGGGAGGGGCCCAAAGCATGCAGCCCCCAGCCCTGGCCGAATGGACTCACTGGGGCGGCGTGGATCAGGCTGCACCTCCCACGCCCAGCTCCTGCTTCCTCCCTTCAGCTGGCTCTCTCAAACCCCCCACCCCCCGCCCGCCCACAGCTCCAGCTCCGACTCCCCCCCGACCCGACCCCCTCCCGACCCGACTCGCGCTCTCCCCCCGGACCCGACTCCCGCTCACCTCCCAGGACCTGACCCCCGCATCCCCTCTGGATCCGACCCGACTCCCGCTCTCCCCCCCTCCCCCGGACCCGACCCACCCCCCGGACCCGACCCAACTCTCCCCCCCCCCGGACCTGACTCGACTCCCCCCCCCGGACACGACTCGACTCCCCCCCCGGACCCCCGGATCTGACCCCCGCTCCCCCACCGGACCCGAACCCCGCTCCCCCCACCCCGGACCCGACCCCCGGCCACCTACTTTTAACTCCGGTGCTGGGGGCGGGTCCCGCCCGAAATCTTGGGCCCAGCCTCCCTCTCCTCTCCTCTCCCCCTCCCTTCTCCCCCCTCCCTCCCTTCTCCCCCTCCCTCCCTCCCTCCCTCTTTCCTCCCTCCCTCTTTCCTCCCTCACTTCTCCCCCTCCCTCCTTCTTTCCTCCCTCCCTTCTCCCCCTTCCTCCCTCCCTTCTCCCCATCCCTCCCTCTTTCCTCCCTTCTCCCCCTCCATCCCTCCCTTCTCCCCCTCCCTCTCTCCCTCCCCCTCCCCCCCATCTTCCTCTCCACCCCTCCTCCTCCCCCCCGCTCCTCCCCCCCCTCGCTGTCAGAAACACAGACACTGACAGACAGAGAGTGAGAGACACACACACAGACAGACAGAGATAGAGACACTGACAGAGACACACTGGGGGGGCCGTCCCAGCACGCTGTTGGAGGGCTCCCGGTGCTGCAGTCGGTAAGTAGAAAATGTTTTATTTATTGATTTTTAAAAACATTTTTATATTTTATTAATTTTTTTTGATTGATTTATTGGTTGATTTATTGATGTATTTATCATTTATTATTGATGATGGCTCTTTATTTGTAAAACTGAAGTGTTTAATGTTTGTAAACTTCCCTTTAAACACCACCCCCCCACCATTCCCTACGCCTGATTTGTAACCTACGCCTGATTTTCTAAAGTGTAGACAAGGTTTTTCTGAGCGTACAAAAATCTACACTTACTCCATTCTAAATTAGTTTCGAGTAAGTTTTCACTGCCTAAACTTTCAAAACGAGCGTAAGTGGCTGGACACGCCCCCGTTTGAAAAAAAAATCTGTTCAAAAATGAAACTGTTCTAACTGACTAGAACTGGAGCAAACTAAATGCCGAAAATTGCAATGTCTAAGATACTCCATTCTAAACCAGTTGCTCCAAAAAAACAGGAGCAACTCAGGCCGAAACTTGGCTCCAGAGTTTCAGATCTTGGTTTTCCTTTATAAATTCTTTCACTTCCATTGCCTGGGCTGGGTTGGGTGTGGGTGGGAAAATCAGGCAGTGGGCCATTCTTCTATCTCTCAACCACACATTACCACTTCTCTGATTTTCTGCCTGATGTATAATCTGACTGCCTAAATATGGGAAGGTATATTATAATGAGACATATTGCATCATACATCGTATTTCCTGTTATTTGTCTCTTAGAATTGCTTGAATTCTTCATTTGGGCTGGGCTTGACTGTGGGTTTCACTTTAAAGGGCTGCTATGCCGAGTACAATTATAGAGGAATCAATAGGATAAGTCGTTGACAAAAACAAAATGTACCAAACAATCTAGAATTTCAGATCGTCAGCTGGCAAAATGGCCACAGAAAATTCCCTCCCCCACCTTCCACCCGAGGGTAAATGACTCAGTGGTGCAAGTACCCCTCCAAATTGTGATAATGAGCCTTGGAAATTGAGGGGTGAAGGATGGCAAGCAGAAGACTCACTCATCAAAGGAAAATTAATCCCTTTTTTTCTAAAGTACCAATTTTGACCAACAAAGTAACAATAAAGAAGCCAACTCCAAGTTACCTTGCACCACTTGAATTGTCCTAGGATTGCGATATGGGCATTGAGCTTGTGGCGAAAGTTAGTGGTAAAATCGAAGGCCCTGTTTAATTCACTTTTGGAGTCAAATTCTTCCCACACCCTTTCTTACGTAGTATCATAAAGAGAATATTTCAAACCTACCATATACTAGCAGTATTTCATGGGGTAGAGTTCATACTGTGTTGCACTGGTTTTCCCAATGCAAATCACCTGAAATCGGCCAAACCAGCACAAAAGATCGAGGAAGTTATGTCCAGCGCAAATCGGATTTCCAGGATCTTTTGTGCTGATTTAATAAACATCGTGCTTGAAGATGGCCCCGCCCACAAAACAGGCCCCCAGATCGAATTAATCACCGGTGACTTTCCGCTAATTACGTCCGCTTGTGGTCCTTCAAGGAGGCTCTTAAAATTACGTTTAAAAAAAATAGGTGCAAGGACACAGATAGGCACCTTTTAAAAACTTTTAAAAAGAAACTGACCAGTGTACTTCAATGAAACTAGTAAGTGGTTCTGTATATTTTTTTTAAGTCATTTTTAGTTATTTAAAATTGAGTTTTACTAGATGCTCTGAGTAAAAATGCCTATTTTTTTGGGATAAACTTATTTTTAGCTGTATTAATAAAACTGCACCAGGTTACCACTCTTAAATATAATTCAGGAATATTTTAATGCAAGAAAAAAACAATTAGGTTCTAAAAAGCAACCCAATTTCCCTGGTTCATGAAAGATTTTAGGTTTGTGATTATGTAAATCAGTTTGATGGGAAACTTGAACCATAAAATCAATTTGGAAAACTAGAGCAATTTTGAGCGCAATTTCCACCGAGATTGCCGATTGCGCCCACAGCGCAAACTCTACCCATATGTTTAAACATGCTCTTTGGTCAATAAATTGAAATTAATATTTAAATCAAAAATAATAATGTTGAAAATTACAAAGGGAATGAGGTACCCGAAAGCTAACCAGAGAGTAAGTCCATTGCTTTCAATACACTCTTTAACATCTTTTACAGCAATGTTATAAAGGGATGCACTACAGAAACTTGAACTGTTCACTAAATTCTTGCAAGATATTGCAAAGAGTAAAACTTGTAAAATTTTAAACTCACTTCATGTGATCAACAATGCTTCACCCAGACAACCTTTCATAGCATGTTGCCGATGTAATTTTGCCAGTGAGAATAGCAGTGCCAGGCAGAGAATTTAGCTGGAATATACTGCAGGCTTCTAGCATTTCTGGGTAAGCAGCATCCTCAAAAGGTTAACACTTGGGGGAGCTGGAGGAAGAGTCAGACAAAATAAGCAGTTAAATCCAGTGGGCAGAACGGTAGAAGTTATTACTTTCAGGGGAAGGAGAAGTAGGAAACATCTGGCAAGCTTTGATGTGCATGGGTGAATCAGGAATAAACTGAACCAAATGAAACTTTGATCAGTTAGCTTATCCCTGTACAATTGTCAGTACCTTAATTGGGGTTTTCTGGTAGATACTGTGGTATTTTCTAGGGAGAATACAATAGATTAAAGAGTTATGTCTACAGTAGAGCAGAAGAGATATCGTTTCTTCAGTAACGTCCATCAGAGTGCTGAAATTGGAGTTAGCAGCTAATGATATGCGGTTGATAAAAGTTTTTATGCATTTTGTACCATGAAAGGTCACCTTTTGCAACACTGGCAGGCTTTCTCAGACCACAGCAGGGAGCCTGCTGATTTAGCAGATGACAAGCAGGAATCTGGCGAATAATGAAATGTCAGCAAAGACGAGACTTTGACAGCTCGAGTGGAGTAGTGATTAATGAATGACATGAATAGAACTGGACCAATTTGCAGCAACTTAAAGGATGCAAATCTAGCATTTCAATAATGAACACAAACAAAATTGAATATCTGTTAAAAGTTATTAATAGACAAACAATATTCCAAACAATTTATTGCAAGACCAATTTCTATAACCTTTCACTGTGACTCATGGGACTGAGAACAAGGATTTTCTGTAGTAAAATAATGCAGTAGACAATAAGGGAGAAGAAAATCTATTTTGATGTAAAGTTAATATATCCATCAACATTAAGATAGTTCAGAGGATACAGTGAGGGGAGTAAGGGAAGTTTATTTTTGATTTTTTTTTAATTTACAAAAATGTCAATTCCCCAAACACAATGCTGGATTTTTTACCATGGTGTATGAAAGACTAGCATTAGAGATTCATATATATATATATATATATATATATATTCAATTTGTAGTCATTGACCTAACTAATCTTACCCATGATTCTCTGTGGACATTAGAAATGTTAGAAGCCTTTCAAATAACAAACTAACATGAGCTGCGAGCCAAGGTCACATTATTATAATAACAAAGTAGAAATTGGAGTCAGCTTAATCAAAACTAACAGTTAGAATACAGCAGCATAAATAAGAGGTTCCAAGAAGATGAAGGAATTTGTAAATAAGATAACATGGACAAGCAGGCATTGATGGAAGATTACTGGCGATAGGAGTGGCCAGGAAGCTTGCACTAATTTGAGTGACAATGGTATTTTGACCATTAGAACCAATCACAAGGTGATTGTTAAAGACCATGGGCCCAAGTTTCGAGCCGCGCCTAGAACGGCGCAGTCCCGACCTGGACGCCCGTTTTTCGCGCCACAAAGTGCACCTAAAAAAAACCTCCGTATTCTCCACCTCCCTGCAGGTCCTCTGGCCCTCGGCGCAGCACAGCAGGAGCCGTAGGGGGCGGAGCTAGGACCCTGCGCCGAAAACAGTGCCGGGAGCTCTGCACATGCGCGCTACAGTGGGCATGCAAGTGCAGTAGCTCCAGGCACCCGAAACTGTGTGGGAGTGGCCCGAAGCACGCAGCCCCTAGCCCTGGCCCAATGGCCTCACTGGGGCTGCGTGAATAAAGCTCCTCCCACGGCCAGCTCCTGCTTCCTCCCGACCCGACTCGACTCCCGCTTCCCGTCCCCCGCCCCCGCTCCCGGACCGGACCCGACACCCGCTCCCGCCCCCAGACCGGACCCGACACACGCTCCTCCCCCCCCCCCCCCACCGCCTCCGGACCGGACCCGACACCCGCTCCCCCCCACCCTCACCCCCGGACCAGACCCGACACCCACTCCCCCCCCCCCCGCCCTCGGACCGGACCCGACACCCGCTCCCCCCCACCCGCCTCCGACTGGATCCGACCTGACCTCCCTCCCACCACCCCCCCAACCCGACCCAACGCCACCTACCTGTAAATCTGGTGCTGGGGACGGGCCCTGCCTGAAGTCTCGAGCCTGGCCCGTTCAGCCTCCCTCCCCCTTCTCCTTCCCCCCCACCCCCCCAATC
This sequence comes from Pristiophorus japonicus, assembly GCF_044704955.1. Lineage (NCBI taxonomy): Eukaryota > Metazoa > Chordata > Chondrichthyes > Pristiophoridae > Pristiophorus > Pristiophorus japonicus. The sequence continues at coordinate 90,145,363 of NC_091982.1, read as the reverse complement.
TCCTCCCCCCCACCCCCCAATCTCCTTCCCCCCCATCGCCCCAATCTCCTTCCCCCCTCCCCAATCTCCTTCCCCTTCCCCAATCTCCTTCCCCCCACCCCCCCCAATCTCCTTCTCCCCACCCCCCCAATCTCCTTCTCCCCCCCCAATCTCCTTCTCCCCCCCCACTCCTTCTCCCCCCCCCAATCTCCTTCTCCCCCCCAATCTCCTTCTCCCCCCCAATCTCCTTCTCCCCCCCCAATCTCCTTCTCCCCCCCCAATCTCCTTCTCCCCCCCCAATCTCCTTCTCCCCCATCTCCTTCCCCCCCATCTCCTCCCCACATCTCCTTCCCCCCCATCTCCTTTCCCCCCCCAATCTCCTTTCTCCCCTTCTCCCCCCCTCCCCCCTTCTCCCCTATATCCCCTTCTCCCCCCTCCCCCCTTCTCCCCTATATCCCCTTCTCCCCCCCCCTTCTCCCCCATCCCTCCCCCTTCTCTCCCCCTCTACCCCCCTCCTCCCCCTCCCCTCGCTGTCAGAAACACAGACACTGACAGACAGAGAATGAGAGACACACAGACAGACAGAGAGATAGAGACACTGACAGAGACACACTGAGGGAGGCATCCCAGCACGCTGTTGGAGGGCTCCCGGTGCTGCAGTCGGTAAGTAGAAAATGTTTTATTTATTGATTAAAAAAAAAATTATTTCTTATTAATTTTTTTTGATTGATTTATTGGTTGATTTATTGATGTATTTATCATTTATTATTGATGATGGCTCTTTATTTGTAAAACTGAAATGTTTAATGTTTGTAAACTTCCCTTTAAACACCACCCCCCCACCATTCCCTACGCCTGATTTGTAACCTACGCCTGATTTTCTAAAGTGTAGACAAGGTTTTTTCGAGCGTACAAAAGTCTTCACTTACTCCATTCTAAGTTAGTTTGGAGTAAGTTTTCACTCCCGAAACTTTGAAATCAGGCGTAAGTGGCCAGACAAGCCCCCTTTTGAAAAAAAAATTCTGTTCCAAAGTGAAACTGTTCTACCTGACTAGAACTGGAGCAAACTAAATGTGGAGAATTCCGATTTCTAAGATACTCCGTTCTACACCAGTTGCTCCTAAAAATCAGGAGCAAATCATGTGGAAACTTGGGGCCCATATATGGACACTGGCCAAATGAACTTTTGATAAGAAATTGGTTAAAACATCAATACTCAAAGAATACCTTTGCACAGAGACGGCAGGAATAGCAACATACAGATTTAGGACAATATCAACCTGTGCATGGGAGTTCCAGGGACGTGGGCCTGCGAGCTTTTGTCAACTGTCGCTTTTTGTTAAGTATACAATTGCTGTAAGCTTACTACATCTAATCTATTGCACAAACCATATTGACTGCTGCCTATTAGGATTGTCTTGTTAAAGGACCCCTAAAAGATCTTCAAACTGAAACCCCAGGTGGGACAAAGACAAGCAGTCAGTATTGTGTAGTCAGTTAGACTTTGAGAGTGCCCTTGTGATCAAGCTGCCACACTCAAAGAAGGATTAACCTAAGGGGAAGTGGAGAGTGCTCGCAAATTGCTTGCCGATAGTTTTGATGTTAGAGATCTGTAAAGAAAATGGCTGAGAAGAGTTTGGTTAGCGTGTATAAGAGTAAATGTGTAACCAAAGGAGACCGAGTCCCCTTTGAAGAAGTGATAAAAGTTATTCAGGAACGTGTGAGTCCAAAAAAAGTTTAAAAAGTGATATTTACCGTAAGAAACAAAGTAGAGATGACAGAGGGACAGAACAAATCTCTTCCGAGAAGCATAAAGAATGGGAGATGCAGAGGAAAAAAGATCAAAGAGAAACTTACAAGTTAAAACCGACACTTAAGCTGCCGAGGAAAAATAGGCACAACATTTATTGAGTGAAAGGATATTGTTTAAATGTTTTCAATGTGTGTTTGTGTGGAAGTTTTCCTAACTCTGGAATATTTGGGGTGGAAGTTAATTAATTTTTGTCTGAAAGTCTGTCTTTTAAAAGAAAAATGGTTGTCTGTATGTTTGTTTTAGCTCCCCCTCTTTTCGGACATGGAGCTGAAAGCTTTTTAACCCTTTGTAATGTTGTACTGGATCTGGGAAAGTATAAATTGAGTAAATTGAATGAATAAATTGAGTGTTAAAATGTTCATTGTGTACCTAGAATTGAACTAGATTTTAAGTTAGAAACGCAGGTGCAGATGAAGATTTACGGAGCCATGAAATGCACAAAGGAGGGGTTTGTTTAATAAAAGATAAAACTTCAGCCTTTAAGTTACAGTTGCTAAAAATAAGTGTGGTCTTGTTTTAAATCAATTTGAATCGTAACAAAGCACTGTCTTTCAATTTGGTTATAGCAAGCAAATCAATTTGAATGTTTAAAAAGCATCGTCTTCTTTAATGTCACTTTTTTTTTAAAAGCCTGCATAAATATCTCGAAGCTAAGGGAAGCTCTGCCCTCTTTTTCCTTTTGAGTAAAATGTGTGAAATTTGTTAAATACAAAAACTAATGTTTCTCCAGTTATAGTCAGTATTTTTACAGTTAATTGGAAAGACATCCGAAGAAAGTAGAGTATGGAAACTGACACAACTTACTGTTATTTTGTTTTATTTTATCTGCTCTGTATTGTGTTTAGTTAATAACATATTGGCTATGAAAAAAAGGATATTGGTCTGAATGTGATTGGCAAATTAACCTTAATAATTCCAATGAAAACCGGACTTTCATTGGGGCCATGATGAAATTCTGGATATTTCAAAGTGTGAATGTCCCTAGTTCCGGACATGAGACATTCATATTAAGAAAAAAAAAGGGAAGACACCCTATAAAAAGATTGTCAGTGTTTGAATTTTGAGATGTTTGAGATGATTATAGTTGTATTGGAAAATCTTGGGTTTGGACACTTTAAAAAAATAAATGGATGATACTGGACAGTTTAGAGGCAATCTAAAATGCCATATTCTCTGATGAGAGACAGACGTACTCGAGATGGAGAAATCGAGATGAATTGCGAGCACTTGTCTCTCATATCGGGAAAGGTTTTTAAAAAAGAATTACACAAAGTCACATAATGAGGTCATGTTTTGCTCTGCCTTCTTACAAACCTGCAAAGCAGTTAACCCTTTCTGCTGACATGTGTTTTATTAATTCAACAAGGAAAGCCTTTTGAATTGCAGAATGTAATTTTAAAGATATTGGACATTATTAATTTAAGTTTCTTAATTGGAAGTGAATGTTTTCCCACGTGCCAGAAGGAAAATAAAATGAAACGGGTTATAAAGAATTTTTTAAAACTGTGTTAATGACTGAAACCAAGTTAGAACATTTGATTTATGTTTTCTATCTTTAATATTTAATAATTTTGGACAGTAAAGCTCCTCCAGGTATCAGGAATGAGATATGAATGGTAATTAATGGGATGTGTAAAATAGAGAGAGGAAGTGAATGAGGGTATGAGATAGAAACAGCAGAATTGAATTCTCCTAACATTCTAGTGAAAGTCAGCAAAGTGCAGTTAAGAATAATAAACCGATAGCTTTATCTTTAAGATATTTGTGTACTTGCCTATGTACTTTTTAAGAAAACTGCATTGATAGCCTGGCCACTACCCAAGATATCGGGAACATGCAGTGGAAGATAAGCAAATATCTGCAGACGACTAAGATCCCCTGAAAGCCCGAGATGGCTTGTATTGGATGGCATCGAGATACCGGTGTAAGAGTACAGAGGTGATTTATAGTATATGAAGTAATTAGCATGCAGAAATGCATGGTGAATTTGCACTGAAGAACGGGTCTCAGACATACTTGATGACAGCAAGACATGAAATGGTTAATGTGGCTCAGGGAGTGAGACAATCTTTTAAGCATTGGTACATACTCCATCAAGAAACTTTATAATTAATGAAACAATCAGGATAGAGTTAAACACACTGGTACCTATTAGAGGGATTGAAATTGAAGTTGAAGTGGAGAGTTACATGGATTTTGGATTGGGACAATTGAAGGATCAGGAGAAATAAATTTAGCAAGAATTATCCACAAAATGGATACAAGTAAAAGTGAGATCTGGAGAATATTTTAAGTCCATGACTTGTTGATTAGATGTTAAACTTCAGTTTTCGTTACAATGTCTGTTTTCTTTGTCTGCATCATTGTCGCTCAAGATGTAGGTACTTAGTTGACGTACTAGTGATTGTGAGACTGAATTATAACTTTAACTGTAATTGTGTTTTGTAGGTAATAGAGCGTGGAAAAAGACAGGACGAATCCTGTATGAGATGGTTTAGTGGTGCCTCCTGTATCATGCTTTATGGACTGTCTCAAAACCTATGAGATACTTAACTATAAACTGCACAATTTCAGCACACCATTACGTTCGTATTATTTCACACGCTCTGGCAGTTCTCCAACTTGTAATGGCAAAAAACAAAAAGGGCCACTGAATGTAAAGGGGCTGCAGGAGGGGTCAAAACTAAAAATCATGGTTTAAAAACTAGTATTAAAACACTCTACCTAAATGCACGCAGCATTCGAAATAAAGTAAATGAGTTGACGGTACAAATCATTACAAATGGGTATGATTTGGTGGCCATTACAGAAACATGGTTGCAGGGTGGCCAAGACTGGGAATTAAACATACAGGGGTATCTGACGATTCAGGAAGATAGACAAGAAGGGAAAGGAGGTGGGGTAGCTCTGTTAATAAAGGATGATATCAGGGCAGTTATGAGAGACGATATTGGCTCTAATGAACAAAATTGTGGGTGGAAATTAGAGATAGTAAAGGGAAAAAGTCACTGGTGGGCATAGTTTATAGGCCCCCAAATAATAACTTCACGGTGGGGCGGGCAATAATCAAGTGAATAATGGAGGCATGTGAAAAAGTAACGGCAGTAATCATGGGGGATTTTAATCTACATATCGATTGGTCAAATCAAATCGCACGGGGTAGCCTGGAGGAGGAATTCATAGAATGCATACGGGATTGTTTCTTAGAACATTATGTTACAGAAGCTACAAGGGAGCAAGCTATCTTAGATCCGGTCCTGTGTAATGAGATAGGAATAATAAACGATCTCCAAGTAAAAGATCCTCTCGGAATGAGTGATCACAGTTTGGTTGAATTTGTAATACAGATTGAGGGTGAGGAAGTAGTGTCTCAAATGAGCATACAATGCTTAAACAAAGGGGACTACAGTGGGATGAGGGCAAAGTTGGCTAAAGTAGACTGGAAACACAGACTAAACGGTGGCACAATTGAGGAACAGTGGAGGACTTTTAAGGAGCTCTTTCATAGTACTCAACAAAAATATATTCCAGTGAAAAAGAAGGTCGGTAAGAGAAGGGATAACCAGCCATGGATAACCAAGGAAATAAAGGAGAGTATCAAATTAAAAACCAATGCGTATAAGGTGGCCAAGGTTAGTGGGAAAATAGAAGATTGGGAAAATTTTAAACGACAGCAAAGAATGACTAAGAAAGCAACAAAGAAAGGAAAGATAGATTACGAAGGTAAACTTGTGCAAAACATAAAAACAGATAGTAAAAGCTTTTACAGATATATAAAACGGAAAAGAGTGACTAAAGTAAATGTTGGTCCCTTAGAAGATGAGAAGGGGGATTTAATAATGGGAAATGTGGAAATGGCTGAGACCTTAAACAATTATTTTGCTTCGGTCTTCACAGTGGAAGACACAGAAACCATGCCAGAAATTGTTGGTCACAGGAATGTGGGAAGGGAGGACCTTGAGACAATCACTATCACTAGGGGGGTAGTGCTGGACAGGCTAATGGGACTCAAGGGAGACAAGTCCCCTGGTCCTGATGAAATACATCCCAGGGTATTAAAAGAGATGGCGGAAGTTATAGCAGATGCATTCGTTATAATCTACCAAAATTCTCTGGACTCTGGGGAGGTACCAGTGGATTGGAAAGCAGCTAATGTAACGCCTCTGTTTAAAAAAGGGGGCAGACAAAAGTCAGGGAAAATGCTTGAAACTATCATTAAGGAAGAAGTAGCGGGACATCTAGATAGGAATAGTGCAATCAAGCAGACGCAGCATAGATTCATGAAGGGGAAATCATGTTTAACTAATTTACTGGAATTCTTTGAGGATATAACGAGCATGGTGGATAGAGGTGTACCGATGCATGTGGTGTATTTAGATTTTCAAAAGGCATTCGATAAGGTGCCACACAAAAGGTTACTGCAGAAGATAAAGGTACGCGGAGTCAGAGGAAATGTATTAGCATGGATAGAGAATTAGCTGGCTAACAGAAAGCAGCGAGTCGGGATAAATGGGTCCTTTTCGGGTTGGAAATCGGTGGTTAGTGGTGTGCCACAGGGATCGGTGCTGGGACCACAACTGTTTACAATATACATAGATGACCTGGAAGAGGGGACAGAGTGTAGTGTAACAAAATTTGCAGATGACACAAAGATTAGTGGGAAAGCGGGTTGTGTAGAGGACACAGAGAGGCTGCAAAGAGATTTAGATAGGTTAAGCGAATGGGCTAAGGTTTGGCAGATGGAATACAATGTCGGAAAGTGTGAGGTCATCCACCTTAGGAAAAAAACAGTAAAAGGGAATATTATTTGAATGGGGAGAAATTACAACATGCTGCAGTGCAGAGGGACCTTGGGGTCCTTGTGCATGAATCCCAAAAAGTTAGTTTGCAGGCGCAGCAGGTAATCAGGAAGGCGAATGGAATGTTGGCCTTCATTGCGAGAGGGATGGAGTACAAAAGCAGGGAGGTCCTTCTACAACTGTATAGAGTATTGGTGAGGCCGCACCTGGAGTACTGCATGCAGTTTTGGTCACCTTACTTAAGGAAGGATATACTAGCTTTGGAGGGGGTACAGAGACGATTCACGAGGCTGATTCCGGAGATGAGGGGGTTACCTTATGATGATAGATTGAGTAGACTGGGTCTTTACTCGTTGGAGTTCAGAAGGATGAGGGGTGATCTTATAGAAACATTTAAAATAATGAAAGGGATAGACAAGATAGAGGCAGAGAGGTTGTTTCCACTGGTCGGGGAGACTAGAACTAGGGGGCACAGCCTCAAAATATGGGGGAGCCAATTTAAAACAGAGTTGAGAAGGAATTTCTTCTCCCAGAGGGTTGTGAATCTGTGGAATTCTCTGCCCAAGGAAGCAGGTGAGGCTAGCTCATTGAATGTATTCAAATCACAGATAGATAGATTTTTAACCAATAAGGGAATTAAGGGTTATGGGGAGCGGGCGGGTAAGTGGAGCTGAGTCTACGGCCAGCCATGATCTTGTTGAATGGCGGAGCAGGCTCGAGGGGCTAGATGGCCTACTCCTGTTCCTAATTCTTATGTTCTTATGTTCTTATGTTCTTATATACTGCATGTAGCAAGACTTAGATGCATAAGCCAAAATCATACCAGAATTCAGAAAGAACAAAGTTAATGTCATGTAGCATATGTGTATCAGAGGTAGTGAATTGATCTGGGTATACTGCTAATCCAGATTAAGAGGGCAAGCCAATATCTTGATGAGGAGTTGGAAAGAATTCCTCCACCTCAAGTAAGCAACATAACTGAGATCCCAGGTGGGGTAGGATCAGGAAAGAACTCAAGAAAAAGAGGATACCCCAGGTGGGGCAGAATTCGAACACCAGAACAGTGAATTAAATTTGAGTCAGGGGTCAGAGGTTGCTCCTTTCCCTCAAAGCAATGAACGATAAGAAGGGGGAAATCTTCATTTCAGAGTCTCCCTGCTAACAATGCCCAAAGCGAAAAAGCAATAACTATGCATGACTTAGATTAAGGTGGTCGAGGAATCAATTTCTAAATCATTTCATCCTCGAGGTGGGGCTTGTACAAAAAACTAGCATTAGAGATTTATATATATATTCAATTTGTAGTCATTGACCTAACTAATCTTACCCATGATTCTCTGGACATTAGAAATGTTAGAAGCCTTTCAAATAACAAACTAACATGAGCTGCGAGCCAAGGTCACATTATTATAATAACAAAGTAGAAATTGGAGTCAGCTTAATCAAAACTAACAGTTAAAATACAGTAGCATAAATAAGAGGTTCCAAGGAGATGAAGGAATTTGTAAACAAGATAACATGGACAAGCAGGCATTGATGGAAAATTACTGGAGATAGGAGGACCAAGAAGCTTGCTCTAATTTGAGTGACAATGGTATTTTGACCATTAGAACCAATTAAACAAAGTGATTGTTAAAGACCATATATGGACACTGGCCAAATGAATTTTTGATAAGAAATTGGTTAAAACATCGATACTCAAATACCTTCATACAGAGACGGCTGGGATAGCAACATACAGATTAGAACAACATCGACCTGTGCAAGGGAGTTCCAGGGACCTGCGAGCTTTTGTCAACAGTCGTTTTTTGTTAGATATACAATTGTTGTAAGCTTAATAAATCTAATCTATTGCACAAACCATACTGATTGCTGCCTATTAGGATTGTCTTGTTAAAAGTTCTCAGTGGTGTTGGGTCGGGTGCATGTCGGCCATGTAGCGGGTTGAGAACTTGATTCAGGGCAACTTTGAATTAATGGCCCCACTTAAAGCAATCATGTGCGTTTCCAGGCCCAATTAAACAGAGCGGGTCTGATGATGTCATGGATGACTCTATTCCAGCGCCAATATTTAAAGCAGCCTTGCATTCAGCTCATTTGATGGTTGCTAAAGAACTGTGGAAGCTGAAAAACAGAGGGCTGAGTACTGTTCTAACCCAGCAATGATGGACAGTCAAAGGCATGATTTTCTGACACATCTCTGTATACCTTGATGGAGTCAGTCAGTCAGAGCATGCAGGGTCGTCCTGTTTCCTGCAAATAAGCAAAGGAGACCTCCTAAAGACACCAAAAGAGCCTGGCTGGATATAGCAGAAGAGGTCAGCAGCAGGGATATGGCGAGGAGGACTTGGATCCAGTGCAGGAAACAATTCAGTGATCTCATCAGGTCAGGAAAGGTGAGTGCTTCATCCTGCTGTGTGTGCCACCACATCCCCATCACTCTGCCTTGCCAAGCCTACCCCTGCACATCATTCCTCACACAAACATACCTTGCACGGCCACCTATCCCTCTCTATGCACATACTCACATCCCCATCTGACTAACCACCCGCCACTCACTCTCATCCTAATACAATCATAGCAAGTAAGACCACAGAAAGAGGCCATTTGGCATTGGCACCCTACTCTCGCATAGTTACCATCTACAGATATAACCCATCCATTCCTTACACTCATTCAAACTTCTCATCTTTCCCTCCTTGCAGGAGAAACGAGCCCAGAACATGCGCGAGAAGCAGAGAAACGGAGGTGCTCCTCCGGTATTCAACCAACTAATACTAGCAGAGGAGAGGGCTCTGAAGATATTGGGAGTTGGAGAGATGCTGGCAGTGGGAGAAGGAGAAAGTGGGATATCCCAGCAACCTAGTGACAGAATTACATTTCACAAAGTCACATGGCATACATCAGTCACTCATATGGGGCTAGACTTTCCATCGGGTTCGTCCAGCTACTGCCCAGTTAACCACTGAGATTGAGTTTAACACTCATATTTGATTAAAAATAGAAACGAATGCCCAATTATCGCCCATTTATTGGCAGCGTAACTTTCGGCATACAGTTAACATCGAGAATTAGCCGAACCGCCCGCCTGTATTTACTTATTTATTTTTAATTCTGATGTCATCACTTGTGCACCACCCAGAAGACTGCTTATAATGGAAACGAACACCCAAAATATCGCCAAGAGTTACTTTCAGCATCTCGCCCATATACTGCCCAAAAAGGCTCTCAAGAAAAGCTGCACTCACCTTGTTATCTGGAAAGAGTCAGACTGAACATTGCGAGCTCAAAGTAAGGTGTGACCTCAGTCTTTTATTGCAGATCTCCAGAGTGCCTCTCCTACCTGGGAGACCTCCTTAAATACCTGTGCTCCCAAAAGATTATGGGGTTCCTTGGGACTCCAGGAGATGAGCCCTCTGGTGGCTGTACAGAATAAATACACGTTTATATATATAACAACACTCCCCCTCAAAGTCAACAGTGTAACTATTTACTAGGTGAGTTGATCTGGGGCCCTTCTTGCCCCGGTTGATCGTCTCGGTGTGAAAGCTGGTATTGGTGAATCAACTGTTAGGCCCTCGCTGGGCTGCTGTGAAGCTGGCCTTGTCGGGCTGCCTGGTGTGTTGGGTCCTGCTGGGCTGCTGTGGATGATGGGTTCTGCTTTGTGGCCAACCGCAATACCGGTTGCCACTGGTGTGTGTGTTGGGGGGTCAAAGAAGGTAGGGTCCAAAGTGGGTTGCTCAGGATAGTCCGTGAATCTGAGTTTGATTTGGTCCAAGTGTTTCCGGTGAATGAGTCCATTTGAAAGTTTGACGCAAACCACTCTGCTCCCCTCTTTGGCCACGACAATGTCGGGAAGCCACTTGGGACCTTGTCCATAATTCAATACAAATACAGGATCATTGATTTCAATCTCGCGTGACACATTTGCGCTATCATGGTATGCACTTTGTTGAAGCCACCTGCTCTCTACCTGTTCATGTAGATCAGGGTGAACTAACGAAAGCCTTATCTTAAGTGCTCTTTTCATGAGCAGTTCAGCAGGTGGGATCCCAGTAAGCGAATGGGGTCTCGTGCGGTAGCTAAGCAGGACTCGGGATAGGCGAGTCTGCAGTGAGCCTTCCATTACCCCCCTGCTTGATGGTTTGCACTGCTCTCTCTGCCTGACCATTGGACGCTGGTTTAAACAGGGCAGATGTGACATGTTTGATCCCGTTGCGGTTCATGAATTCTTTGAACTCAGCACTGGTAAAACATGGCCCGTTGTCGCTCCCCAGGACATCGGATAGGCCGTATGTGGCAAACATGGCCCACAGGCTTTCAGTAGTGGCAGCGGATGTGCTAGCCGACATTATATCACATTCAATCCATTTGGAGTATGCACCTACAACCACAAAGAACATTTTACCCAAGAACGGGTCTGCATAATCGACATGTACCCTCGACCACGGTTTGGAGGGCCAATCCCATAAACTTAGCGGCGCCTCCCTGGGTGCATTGTTTAACTGCGAGCATGTATTACATCTGTGCACGCAGGACTCTTAAGTCCTCATTGATACTGGACTGCCACACGTGGGATCTGGCTATCGCTTTCATCATTACAATGCCTGGGTGGGTACTGTGGAGGTCATTGATGAAGGTGTCTCTGCCCTTCTTGATTGCCCCACAGAAGGCACTCTGCCTGTATAAACATTTCATCTTTGCACCGCTGGAACGGCTTTATCTCTTCCTGCATTTGGACACTGGACCAACTTCCGTGAAGCACACAGTTTTTTGACTAGGGACAATAAGAGGTCCTGGCTTGTCCAGGTTTTGATCTGCCAGGCAGTGTTGGGTGATTTCTCACTCTCAAATGCTTCCATAACCATGGCTAGATCTGCAGGCTGCGCCATTTCCACCCCTGTGGTGGGCAATGGCAGCCCACCGAGAGCATCGGCGCAATTTTCTATGCCTGGCCTGTGGCAGCTGGCGTAGTTGTATGCGGACAACGTGAGCGCCCATCTCTGGATGCAGGCCGATGCATTAGTATTTATCCTCTTACTCTCAGAAAACAGGGATATGAGTGGCTTATGGTCAGTTTCCAATTCGAATTTTATAAATAATGATGCATTTTCTTTACGCCATAGACACAAGCTAACGCTTCTTTTTCAATCATGCTGTCGGCTCTCTCAGCCTTAGACAAACTCCTGGATGCATAAGCAACCGGTTGCAATTTCCGAAAATCATTAGCTTCTTGCAATACACACCTGACGCCATATGACGACGCATCACACACTAGTACCAAACACTTACATGGATCATGCAATACAAGCAATTTGTTTGAGCATAACAATATTCTAGTTTTTACAAAGGCACTTTCTTGGCTTTTGCCCCATGCCCATTCGTCCCCTTTATGCAGTAAGACGTGCAGTGGTTCTAACAGTGTGCTGAGGCCCGGTAAGAAGTTACCAAAGTAGTTCAGGAGTCCGAGAAACGATCGCAGCTCCATCACGTTCTGTGGCCTTGGTGCATTCTCGATTGCCTCCGTCTTTGTATTGGTGGGCCTGATGCCGTCCGCCACGATCCTCCTTCCCAGGAACTCCACTTCAGGCACCAGGAAAATGCACTTTGAGCGTTTTAACCTGAGCCCCACGTGGTTGAGTCGATTAAGAACCTCCTCCAGGTTCTGCAGATGCTCGACTGTATCACGACCTGTAACCAAGATATCGTCCTGGAAGACCACGATGCGGGGGACCGACTTCAGTAAGCTTTCCATGTTTCTCTGGAATATCGTCGCCGTGGATCGAATTCCAAACGGGCATCTGTTATAAATGAAAAGTCCTTTGTGCATGTTGATGCAGGTGAGGCCCTTCGATGATTCCTCCAGTTCCTGCGTCATGTAGGTTGAAGTCAAATTCAGCTTTGTGAACGTCTTTCCTCCCGCCATCTTTACAAAGAGGTCATTAACCTTTGGTATCGGGTATTGGTCCTGCAGGAAGAAACGATTGCAGGTTACTTTATAATCGCCAGATTCTGAAGGTGCCGTCTCCCTTGAGGACTGGGACAATAGGACTGGCCCACTCGTTGAACTCGATCAATGAGATGATGCCCTCTCTTTGCAGCCAGTCTAGCTCGATCTCTACCCTTTCTCTCATCACATATGGTACTGCACTCGCCTTGTGTTGGATGGGTCGCGCCCCCGGAATTAGGTGGATCTGCACTTTTGCTCCTTGGAATTTCCCGATGTCTGGTTCGAACAACGAAGGGAACTTGTTTAAGACCTGGGCACACGAAGTGTCGTCAGTGGAGGCTAGCGTTTGGATGTCGTCTCAGTTCCAGTGTATCTTTCCTAGCCAGCTTCTGCTGTGCAGCATGGGACCATCGCCCGGTACCACCCAGAGTGGTAGCTTGTGCACTGCTCCATCGTAGGAGACCCTAACGGTAGCACTGCCAATTACGGAAATCAGTTCTTTAGTGTAAGTTCTTAGTTTCGTACGAATTGGAGTTAAGACTGGCCTTGAGGCCTTGCTGCACCACAATTTCTCGAAAGTCTCTTTGCCCATGATGGACTGGCTCGCGCCCGTGTCCAACTCCATTGAGACCGGGAGTCCATTTAGTTCAACATTCAGCATTATCGGGAGACAATTTGTGGTGAATGTGTGCACCCCATGTACCTCTGCCTCCTCGGTCTGAGGCCCTGGTTCGTAGTGATCCTCCGTGAATCTGTCCTCCTCTGCAACATAGTGGTTTGCAGGTTTAACAGGATTTGTAGCTCGCCTGCACATACATTGGAGGTGTCCCATTGTTCCACAGCCCTTGCAAATGTACCCTTTGAATCGTCATGAATGGAAATGATGATCACCCCCGCAGAGCCAACAAGGTGTTAATGGCCTTGCATTCATCACGCTTGATGGTGGACTCAGATATCTGCGGACGTGCAACTGCAGCATGCGTGACCTACCCTGTACGTTGCAATTTGAAAATAACATCACTTTGTTCACAGTACTTGTAGCAGCACTTGTGTGCTGAGAGATTTGCTTAATATTGTCACTGGTGGCAATGAATGCCTGGGCCATCGCTATGGCCTTACTCAAGGTTGGGGTCTCGACAATCAAAAGTTTGCGAAGTATGGTTTCGTGGCCAATGCCAAGTACGAAAAAATCTGAGCATGTGCTCCAAATGTCCTTCAAATTCGCAATGTCCTGCAAGGCGTCTTAGCTCGGCGACATAACTTGCCACTTCCTGGCCTTCACACCTTTTGTAGATGTAGAACTGATACCTCACCATCAGAATGCTTTCCTTCAGGTTTAAATGCTCTCGGACCAGTGTGCACAAATCATTGTATGATTTTTCCATGGGTTTCGCTGGAGTAAGCAGATTTTTCATGAGGTCATACGTTGGTGCCCACAGACAGTGAAAAGGATCGCCCTTCGTTTGGTAGCGTACTCTTCTCCATCCAGCTCATTGGCTATGAAGTATTGGTTGAGTCGCTCCACAAAAGTTTCCCAATCATCTCCCTCTGAGAATTTCTCCAGGATGCCCACTGTTCTCTGCATCTTTGGGTTCACTATCTGTATCTCGTCGCCAGTTGTTATGTATGGAGAAAGAGTCAAACTGAACACTGTGAGCTCAAAGTAAAGTGTGATCTTAGTCTTTTATTTCACGTCTCCAGAGTGCCTCTCCAACCTGTGAGGCCTCCTTATATATCTGTGCTCCCAAGGGATTGTGTGATCCCTTTGGACTCCGGGGGATGAGCCCTCTGGTGGCTGTACAGAACAAATACAAGTTTACATATATAACACACCTGGCCTTAACCCAGCAGTATGGACATCATTTTGTAACTCGGAGGACATTTAATAAAAGGCTGCTTCAAGTTCATGGGGGCTTTGAATTAATGTGTGAGTACTTTTAAGGTGGTTTTAAAATCACTTGTCAACCATCAAATCATATTCTGATGAATTTTGATTTTTTTTATTGAGTGTGTAGAGGGCAATTAAATCATTTTTACTACATATAAATAGAGCATTTAGTAATAGTAATGGGGCCTGTAATTTCTCAGCCAGTATTGATGACTACTCACATGCTGCAGACTAGAGATGCGAGAAGGTTTATTGAAGAGCATTATGTGCTCAATCAAAGAGGTGGAAGACTGCTGAGGTGGAGGAGATCTTACACCCAACGCACTTACAGGGATAAGCGGTCATACCTGGATTTGTCCGATAACACGTGCCTTTGGAGGCTGCTCTCCTGAAAAGAGCTCATCAGTGAGATATGCCAGATAATTGTGGGAGATCTGCAGCCTAACAGCACCATCAGGACTGCACTGCCCATTGAATTCAAGGTCACTGAGGCACTCTTCTTCTATGCATCGGGTTCCTTTCAGGCCTCAGCTGGCAACATATGCGGTATCTCTCAGCACGCCACACATTGCTCCATTCGACAGGTGACTGAAGCCTTTTACGCTTGCAGAATGGACTTTATAAACTTCCCCATAACCAGTGAGGCACAGACAGAGAGACCTCTGGGTTTCTCGAGAATAGCAAACTTCCCCAAGGTACAGGGAACAATAAACTGTCTGCACATCACCCTGTGAACACCTTTTCAGGAGGCAGAGGTGTTTCAGAACTGAAAGGGATTCCACTCCCTGAATGTGTAACTCGTTGTCGACCACAAGCAAATAATCATGGCAGTAAATGCAAATTTTCAGGGAGTATCCACGATGCGTACATCTTGCATGAGAGCACTGTCTCTGACCGGTTCAAGAGTCAGCCACAAGGTCACAGTTGGATGCTGAGGGATAAAGGATATGGCCTTGCCAGCTGGCTCATGATCCCCCTGCGCAAGACCCAGATGCAAGCCGAGAAGCGCTACAACGAAAGCCATATATCCACATGCAATATTGTCGAAAAGACAGTTAGAGTGCTCAAGCTATGCTTCAGATGCCAGATTCAGGAGGCGACTTACAATACCACCCTGAGCAGATCACTCAGTTCATTGTGGTGTGCTGCATGTTGCATAACTTAGCTATCAGGATGGGACAACAATTGCCAGACGGGATTGCCGATCCACCTCAGAAGAGAGGAGAGGCGGAAGAGGAGGACGATGAGGTGGACGAGGATCTCAGGGGGGACAATCAGGCTGGCGTTGAAGCCGTACCCACACCCCACCCTAGACCGCAGGAAAAGCCCCGTGGTAGTCACGCAGCTGCAAGACAGTTGTATCAGCAGTTCATAAATGAACTCTTTGCGTTACGTTGGTGACAGTTACAGTTACAGTTATGTTATGTTACGTTTCATCTTTGCCTTGCTTGATCTGGCCTCGCCATTGTTTGCAAACATTGTATATGCTTAACGTTTGTTATTGAAAGACACTGCACAACAATGTTGTTAAATTAAAAACATTTAAGGAATAGAAAAGGTTTAAACAATTTTTTTTAACAACAAAAACCCATCTACCCCCCCACCCCTACCATGAAAATGTTTTCATTAACAAGAAATAACATTAACAACAGGATAATATATAACGGTATAACAATAAAAACAACAAACTCTCAAAAACAATTCTAAATATAACACCCACCCATCAACAAATTTATTAATAATAATAATGGTACCAAAAAATACATTACCCACCCTCCACTACTTGCGACCACGCCTCTCATTTCCTTTACCCCACCACCTGCCCCGCCCTGATCTGAACCCCACCTCTCCCCGTTGTACACACTCCAAGCCGCCTTGTAGCAGGGCACCTCGAGTGCTGTTGTTGTGTGGGGGCTGATGGCAGAGTCAAAATGGGGCTGGAAATGGAGAGGACATTCCCAAAGAAACGTCCTCCGAGTCAGCAGCAAGAGCTTCCTCCTGACTCGCATGTGTCGGTGGCAATGGCGATATGGCACCTTGGGGTGCAGTGCTGTATTCCGGGACCATAGGCTGCCGTGGATTTGGCTATTCGCTCCATGGACTTGGCTATTCGCTCCATTACCGCTACCATCCACAACATCTCCTGCGAGACTATCGCGGTCAGAGCGGCAACGTGTCCAGTTCACCCACCCATTGCGTGGAGGAGCTCTCGGCCAATGTCGACGCTCATCCCGGACAGTTGCATAATGTCCATGCTGACATCTGCCAGTCTTTGAGCAGTGCGGCCTTGCTGAAACAACTTCTGCGGGGTCAGGGGAGGCATTGAACCACTCGGGGTGCCCTGCTGCACGGAGCTTGGCCCGCTGCTTCCTCGATGGATGAGGACGTGGTAGCAGGAACACAGGAAGACCCCAGTGCAGGCTCCTCCTCCTCACGGTCCTCAGTAGATAGGAGCACCTGTAACAGGACAGGAGAGACTCTTGCCTCCTCGCCTTCAGAGACAACCTGCAGAACCTGAGGAACCTGCGGAACCTGCGAAGTTTGGTGACCTAGAAAACATAAATGAGGTTAGTAGAAAAGAAAGCGAAGCCAGGGTGACATGAGAACGCTTACACTATGCAGTCATATATATGAGGAGCAACACTATTGCCATAAATATCAATGACAGATATCACATTCAATTAACATGATAGTACAGAATTTGCATTGAATTACAATGATATTTCATGATCCCATCATAAGAACATAAGAAATAGAAACAGGAGTAGGACATATGGCCCCTTGAGCCTGCTCCGCCTTTTAATAAGATCATGGCTGATCTGATCATGGACTCAGCTCCACTTCCCCGCCCGCTCCCCATAACCTTTTATCCTTTATCCTTTAAGAAACTGTCTATTTCTGTCTTAAATGTATTCACTGTCCCAGTTTCCACAGCTTTCTGAGGCAGCGAATTCCACAGATTTACAACCCTCTGAGAGCAGAAATTTCTCCTCATCTCTTTAAATGGGCGGCCCCTTATTCTAAGATAATGCCCTCTAGTTCTAGTTTCCCCCATCAGTGCAAACATCCTCTCTGCATCCACCTTGTCAAGCCCCCTCATAATCTTATACGTTTCGATAAGATCACCTCTCATTCTT
This sequence comes from Pristiophorus japonicus, assembly GCF_044704955.1. Lineage (NCBI taxonomy): Eukaryota > Metazoa > Chordata > Chondrichthyes > Pristiophoridae > Pristiophorus > Pristiophorus japonicus. The sequence continues at coordinate 90,127,797 of NC_091982.1, read as the reverse complement.
CTGAATTCCAATGAGTAGAGGCCCAACCTACTCAACCTTTCCTCATAAGTCAACCCCCTCATCCCTGGAATCAACCTAGTGAACCATCTCTGAACTGCCTCGAAAGCAAGTATATTCTTTCGTAAATATGGAAACCAAAACTGCACGCAGTATTCCAGGTGTGGTCTCACCAATACCTTATATAGCTGTAGCAAGACTTCCTTGCTTTTATACTCCATCCCCTTTGCAATAAAGGCCAAGATACCATTGGCCTTCCTGATCACTTGCTGTACCTGCATACTCTCCTTTTGTGTTTCATGCACAAGTACCCCCAGGTCCCGTTGTACTGTGGCACTTTGCAATCTTTCTCCATTTAAATAATAACTTGCTCTTTGATTTTTTTTTTCTGCCAAAGTGCATGACCTCACACTTTCCAACATTATACTCCATCTGCCAAATTTTTGCCCACTCACTTAGCCTGTCTATGTCCTTTTGCAGATTTTGTGTGTCCTGACACATTGCTTTTCCTCCCATCTTTGTATCGTCAGCAAACTTGGTTACATTACACTCAGTCCCTTCTTCCAAGTCGTTAATATAGATTGTAAATTGTTGGGGTCCCAGCATTGATCCCTGCAGCACCCCACTAGTTACTGGTTGCCAACTAGAGAATGAACCATTTATCCCAATTCTCTGTTCGTTAGCCAATCCTCTATCCATGCTAATATATTACCCCCAATCCCATGAACTTTTATCTTGTGCAGTAACCTTTTATGTGGCACCTTGTCAAATGCCTTCTGGAAGTCCAAATACACCACATCCACTGCTTCTCCTTAATTCACCCTGTTCGTTACATCCTCAAAGAACTCCAGCAAATTTGTCAAACATGACTTCCCCTTCATAAATCCATGCTGAATCTGCCTGACCGAATTTTGCTTTTCCAAATGTCCTGCTACTGCTTCTTTGATAATGGACTCCAACATTTTCTCAACCACAAATGTTAGGCGAACTGGTCTATAGTTTCCTGCTTTTTGTCTGCCTCCTTTTTTAAATAGGGGCATTACATTTGCAGTTTTCCATTCTGCTGGGACGTCCCCAGAATCCAGGGAATTTTGGTAAATTACAACCAATGCATCCACATAATTACATAACATTACATCAATCATATGTTTTACTGAAGTGGTATCAAATTACCTTAAATCACCAATGCTTTATACATTACTCACGCGGCACCAGAGCGGGTTCAGCACCACCATGGGTGGCCGACCAATTATGGACCCCCAATAAGGCCCAGTTTTCAAGGTCAGTCAATGGGATTATCTCTTCCGGTCCTCCCCCAGTACATCTCTGTTCTGCCCAATATTTGGACAGTTTCTTCTGCAAAGGTGACAAGAGCATGGCATAAGCTCATTTTCTAGGTACTATTACAGATATGACAAATATTACTAGTACACAACACATAGAAATCAATCATAGGCATTCCCTCGGAATCGAGGAAGACTTGCTTCCACTTTAAAATGAGCCCTTAGGTGGTTGAACAGTCCAATACGAGAACCACAGTCCCTCTCACAGATGAGACAGATCGCCGTTGAGGGAAAAGGTGGGTGGAACAGGTTTGCCACATGCTCTTTCCATTACCTGCGCTTGATTTTTGCATGCTTTCGGCGACGAGACTCGAAGTGCTCAGTGCCCTCCCGGATGCACTTCCTCCACTTAGGGCGGTCTTTGCCCAGGGACTCCCAGGTGTCAGTGGAGATGTTGCACTTTATCAGGGAGGCTTTGAGGGTGCCCCTATAATGGTTCCTCTGCCCACCTTTGGCTCGCTTGCTGTGAAGGAGTTCCGAGTAGAGTGCTTGCTTTGGGACACTCGTGCCTGGCATGCAAACGATGTGGCCTGCCCAGCGGAGTTGATCAAGTGTGGTCAGTGCTTCAATGCTGGGGATGTTGGCCTGGTCGAGGATGCTAATGTTGGTGCGTCTGTCCTCCCAGGGGATTTGTAGGATCTTGCAGAGGCATCATTGGTGGTATTTCTCCAGTGACTTGAGGTGTCTACTGTACATGGTTCATGTCTCTGAGCCATACAGGAGGGCGGGTATTACTACAGCCTGGTAGACCATGAGCTTGGTGGCAGTTTTGAGGGCCTGGTTTTCAAACACTCTTTTCCTCAGGCGGCCGAAGGCTGTACTGGCGCACTGGAGGCGGTGTTGAATTTCGTTGTCAATGTCTGCTCTTGTTAATAAGATAATGGGCCTTACGCTAAACATCCGTAAGACAAAGCTCCTTCACCAGCACTGCCCCCCAGTCATCAAGATCCACGGTGCAGCCATGGACAATGTGGACCATTTACCATACAACACACAGACAATCCCCAATTAGTAATTTCCCATGCTATTCATCGTCAACGTTACATAAGAACATAAGAAATAGGAGCAGGAGTAGGCCATACGGCCTCTCAAGCTTGCTCTACTATTTAATACGATCATGGCTGATCCGATCATGGTCCACTTCCCTGCCCGCTCCCCATGACCCCTTATTTCCTCACCTTATTCCCTCACCATGCTAACATGCTTCGTATGTAATTGAATGCATGGTTATATCTACGGTCTGAGAATAAATTTAATGAGATCGTGGTTAGGAACTAATGCATAACACCAAAATTGCCAACCTAATTACCATCCAGCGGATCTACATTTGAATTAATGAGTCATTGCATCATTACAACTTATTTAATAAATGTAATACTTACTCTTCCGGAACCAACGAGGTCGCGTCAGTGCTTGCAGCACTGGTTAGGGTCAGCGACCTCATGTGTTGTGGAAGAGACAACTTTGACGATCTCCGCCCAGATTCGTTGGTACACCCTGGGGGGTGCGGGGTTGGGACTACCCCGGATCGATTGGGCCTAACGATTTTTGATCTCCGCGATGAGGGCAGCATTGGCCTCCTCGGAAAAGCGATTTGCGCGCCTTCTACTGCACATCTCCTCTCCCACCTCACCCAGATTACGCAATTCAGCCACCTCCACATCGGTCATAACCTCGTCAATTTGTTCCATTTTAATCAATCAATATTTCAAACCAGCTCAATCAAATCAATCAATCATCCAAACCAGCTCAATCAATCAATCACCCAAACCAACTCAATCAATAATCCAAATCAGCTCAATCAATCAATCAATAATCCAAACCAGCTCGCTCTCTATCTCTCTCTCTCTCTCTCTCATATGTGCAGATGACCTAACCACCCGAATCACGGGAAAAGTTAATCACAAAAAAACAACGCATGCGCACAACAGCCATTGCTATGCACACTGGCCTTGCACGATGGAATAAATCGCTAACGCCCATTTCACAATGCCCAAATAAAAAAAATGGAAACTAACGGGGTTTTAAAATGGGCGATAGTCCAGCAATCCCCCCCAAAAATATCACTAACGCTGGAAATATTACCCATTTTGGGGCGATCTGGACAACGATGAAAACTCTAGCCCATGTTAGCAGCCATTGAAATGCTATCAGTTGCATAATGGTAACATTATCCATGCTTATTATAACACTTCCAAATCATCTCTTTATTCTCCCACAGGTCCATCAAGTGCCCTCCCGCCGCTGTCCAGCCAAAGGAGGAAGACAACTCATCAGAGAAACTTCCAGTCTCTGAAGGTACACCGTCAGCATAAGTGCAGATACGCACACCTTGGTGGGTCCTGTGCACCATAGAGTAGAGTTGTCATCTGGTGTTTCACACTTCATATATGATCAAGAGCAGATGGTGTTGACAGGAACAGCAGTGGAGACTCCTCACCGGAGGGCGCAGGACACTCCAAGCCCTGCTGAGCTGCATGCAGACGCTGAGCCTTGGGGGCCAGCGAGAAAGGTGACCTTGGAGGGACAGCAACAATTATATGAGGCTCTGGCAGCTATTGCAGCTGCAATGTGTGAAAATGTGCCGAGAATGGAGGAGTCCATCTCCAACATGAGAACCACCATGTCAAGGCAATGATGACGATGTGCTGTTCCATGGAAAGGATGGCCACCTTCATGGAGCAGCAAATGAGCTAGTCACACAAGAACATGCTAACTGTGGACAACAGATGGCAGACGGGATGGACCTCATGTTTAGAAGGGTAGGAGGGATATAAACGTAGACTTGGGCATTCATCGTTCCACTGCTGTGCAGCAAGGTGCTCTCCAGCTTTTGCCAGCAGGGAAGTGGAATGATGTTGAGAGGAGACATGAAAATGGGGGCTCTTCTCAAAGTGCTTCCACTATTCCCCCATTGCTTCTCCCTCAGTCACAGCCCGACAGGCTTCCTCCAAGCGGGATGGTCGAGTCTGCCCCTGCACATTTGCAGGAGGAGCAGACTTTGGCGGGGCCCTCACAGGCTCCAAAACCCAGAGGACGTCAGCCAAAACTGTGTAATGAATCGCAGCAGGGAAGTGAGCAGCCTGCCTCTACATCTGCTGAAGCCACAGGGTTTGCACCTCGTAGAAGCACACAGAAAAGAAAAATGACACAAAAGTAGATACACATGGGTGTATGAACAAATGTTCATGATACATTTCAGTTATTTTAATAATACACATAAATGTATTACTTTGCGGTCTTGTCCATTTTTGCCTGCTACCTTGGAAGAGGCTTTGTCACTTGGAGTGAATGGTGAGACATTACTTAACTTCAAGCACTCAGGGTTTAGGAGAGAGGAATGGCTTGATCATTGTCGATATGCTTTGTGGTGTTGCGGTGGGGGCGCGGGTGGCGGGGGGGGGGTCGATGGGGGCACTTAGTAAAGCATGTGGCAGCCATGTGGCTGCATTGGTACAAGTTAAGTAAATATGGCCATGATGAGGCCATCCCAGGCAGCGATGTGCGCTGCTGCTCGTGACATCTCCACCTCAGGATCCTCTTCGTCTTCCACCTGCGCCTCCTCATCCGAGGAGGCTGTGCCTTGCCGCTCCTGCAGCTCCAATTCACACTGCTGCACTATGTTGTGCAGCGCGCAGCAAACACCGATGATTCTAGAGACTCTGGCTGATGCATACTGAATGGCTCCTCCAGATCTGTCCAGGCATCTGAAGTGCATTTTCAGCATGCCTATTGTCTGCTCGATAACTGGTGGCTATGTGTCTCCTTGGCCTTAGTATTTGTCGTCCTCAAGGGTGTATTGAGGCCACATCTTCAGTGTATAGCCCAGGTCTCCAAGCAGTCAGCCAGTATGTGTGTTTGGAGTTGTGAGGAGCTGAGGGATGGGGGACTGGCGCAGCACAAAAGTGTCATTACAGCTGCCAGGGTATCTGGCGCACACATGCATAACATCTTTTTATGGTTGGAGACGAGCTGCACATTGAGGGAAGCCCTTGCAGTTCACGATTTCCTAGTGACGATGGGGTGCCTTCATGGTCACATGTGTGCAGTCGATGAGACCCTCCACCTGTGGGAACCCAACCAGAATGGCAAGGCTGAGTGCCTGCTCAGTAACACTGGCTTCATCAATGGCAAAATTGATAGAATTGGCTGACTTGTGAAACATGGCATCGGTAACCTGGGCGATACATCTGTGAGCAGCCAACTGCGAGATCCCGCAAATGTCTGCTGCAGATCCCTGAAAGGAGCCCGTGGCGAAGAAGTTGGGGGTGGTGGTGACGTTGGCAGCCACTGGTAGGGCATGTCCGCCAGGGTCTTGTTCCAGCAAACTTCAAATGTTTGCCACGATAGTCTGAGCCTCCTGAAGCACTGCTGTTCAGTAATTTCCAGGAAGCTTATTCCTGCCTGTATAGCCTGTGCTGGGGGTATCACCTCCGGTGCATTGCAGCCCTGTGGTGCCCCCCTCTCCTGTGGAGCATCAGGTCGTTGAGAAGAAGGTTGTTGGTGTTGCTGCTGCTGGTGGTGGGGCTTATCTTGGTCTGATTCTGAGGACCAAAGTGAGACAGTACAAACAGCATCTATGCTGATAAAGTAGATGGCAGATGAAGTGGTGATCAGAGGGCCAATCCCTCAATGTTGTGATAGTAGCAATGTGATGAGAGTGGCTTCCGAGGGTTCAGAAATGACCTGCAAACATCGAAATCTGTGGACAAAATGTAGTGAGCAAGAGTCTTTCCACGAGGCAAGTAATGGGGTGTAAAGTTGCCGTATTTATGTGCTTTTCCCAGCTCTCGAGGAATGAATTCCCCAATGGCCACTGAGTTGCCCCATCACAGGCGAGGTACCCGAGCCACGTGACTCCCATCGTCCTGCAGTAAAAGTCAAAAGCCGGCGTTAAAAACACTCAACGGTCTCTCAACAAGCAGTTAATGACTTCAATGAGGTCGCCCACCTCTGCTGATCAGGTCCATGTCGCGCCTTCCAAGCCGCGCGAGTTAAATGCGTGAGGCGGAGGGATGACGGCAGCTTCCCAATTCGCTCACAATGTATAATGTGGATAAATGAAGTATAATGTGGATAAATGTGAGGTTATCCACTTTGGTGGTAAAAACAGAGAGACAGACTATTATCTGAATGGTGACAGATTAGGAAAAGGGGAGGTGCAAAGAGACCTGGGTGTCATGGTACATCAGTCATTGAAGGTTGGCATGCAGGTGCAGCAGGCGGTTAAGAAAGCAAATGGCATGTTGGCCTTCATAGCAAGGGGATTTGAGTACAGGGGCAGGGAGGTGTTGCTACAGTTGTACAGGGCATTGGTGAGGCCACACCTGGAGTATTGTGTACAGTTTTGGTCTCCTAACCTGAGGAAGGACATTCTTGCTATTGAGGGAGTGCAGCGAAGGTTCACCAGACTGATTCCCGGGATGGCGGGACTGACCTATCAAGAAAGACTGGATCAACTGGGCTTGTATTCACTGGAGTTCAGAAGAATGAGAGGGGACCTCATAGAAACATATAAAATTCTGACGGGGTTAGACAGGTTAGATGCAGGAAGAATGTTCCCAATGTTGGGGAAGTCCAGAACCAGGGGTCACAGTCTAAGGATAAGGGGTAAGCCATTTAGGACCGAGATGCGGAGGAACTTCTTCACCCAGAGAGTGGTGAACCTGTGGAATTCTCTACCACAGAAAGTTGTTGAGGCCAATTCACTAAATATATTCAAAAAGGAGTTAGATGAGGTCCTTACTGCTAGGGGGATCAAGGGGTATGGCGAGAAAGCAGGAATGGGGTACTGAAGTTGAATGTTCAGCCATGAACTCATTGAATGGCGGTGCAGGCTAGAAGGGCCGAATGGCCTACTCCTGCACCTATTTTCTATGTTTCTATGTTTCTAATTCCTGGGATTTTTGCTGCCGACCCGCCCCCAAACCCGCATGCTCGGCAACGGGGAAATTCCGGCTAAAGTCTTCAATGAGGAGACAATAGATGCAAGTTACACGACGGTGTTTATTTACTGTCCCAGTGTACAAGTAAACAATCTGTATCATGAAAGAGACACTGGGCCTCTTGTGCGCCTGGGGAGGGGGGGGGGGGGCATCCGGACCCTGACCCCAGAAAGGGGAAGGCTATTGGTGGGTCAGTTTGGACGACCGGGAGGAAGCACTCCTGCTCCTCCCGGCCCACAAGGATTGCTCCCCAAGGCTGAGGCTGCCTCATTGCAGCTACTGGGAATCTCGAGCCCCGGGATCCCCGGCCATCAGGTTAAAGTAGAGGTTTCAGTCTTCATTATCATATTTAAATTGCCAAACCGCCTCCTGGCAGTGGGTTGGCAGCCCACCCCTCCCCACCCACTCCCCTCATCCTGTCCCGCCTGAGTGAAAGGTGAAAGTGGGCGGGTTTTACATTTTCACAACTTTCACTCCCCCCCCCAGCCCCCGCTGCACACCTCTAACCCATATATTTTTTCCTGTGAAAATTCAATGCGGCTGAAATTCAGGGTCCGGATAAGGGCCGTGACTGCGGTTTTGCGGCGGCCATGCGGCGGAATCAAGTGGCCGCCACGTTCAAGCCGATTGGCCGCCGCAACCCTTTGTTAAGCGCGGGAGGTTTTGGGGCGCTGTCCACTTCCACCCCAAACCCCAGACTTCCGCTGGGTATGGGTCCCGCGGCCGTAATGAAGTCATTAAAATGCGCACCGCTGCCGTGCGGGCACACCACTTATTTTCACTATAAAAAATCCAACTTTTTTTGTGACAGTGCCCCCGCCAGCTATTTGGGTTGGTGCACTTTGCCGGGCTGCTCGAGATCGCCAGATGAAGGAGAATGAACGCTTGGTGCGATCGGGTATTGTTTGGACAAACCTTTTCTGATTTCTCTGTGGGGATTTGGTAAACCTGCAGCGGGCTTTTTGTGAACTTTGAGAGTTGGCAACACTTTTTCACCCTCATTGAATAGTCGTCGCCTGTGGGCCTCATTTTCTGGTAAACACAGGCCTGCTTGTGAGGGTCGAGCCTGCAGACAGAATGGGCTCAGTGTCGGCAGGGCAATCCCCTGTGCCCATTGCGAGAAGCAGGGTGGGACACAGGAGAAGGCGGCATCATCAGCAATGGGTACAAAGACAGGGGGCAATGGAGGTAGCAGCCATGGCTACCCAACAGGGAGAAGGGCCTGTGGAAGGCCGCAGACCTCCATGTATAGAGGGTGGTCAGGAGGGAGATAGCGTGAGGAAGATGGCCAGATACGCTGACCCCCGCACCATATACTGGGCCTGGCTCCAGAACATCACCAGGAGCAGGGAGAAAGCAATCAGCTAGGTGCCATCGGAGGGGCCCAACACAGACCTGGGGTAGGAGGCACTACCGGCAAAGGGTGTACCAACGTCAGTTTTCCTTCCTGGAGCTCAGTGAGGAGCAATGTTAGCGATTTAGAAAGGACGTACTGAGGGAGCTGTGCAATGTCTTGCGGCCAGATCTGCATCCTCACACAAGGCCGAGGACAGCTCTCACCATTGAGACCAAGGTCACCATAGCTCTCAACCTTTACATGACGGGCTTGTTCCAGTCTGCTACTGCAGACATATCCAACATTTCCCAATTCTCCGCCCATCGCTCCATCCGGCAGGTGACCGATGCTCTGTATAAGAGAAGAGTCCAATATATTTCCTTTCCGATGACCAGGGAGAAGAAGGACCTAGAGCGGCAGGCTGGATTTTTCAGGATTGCAGGGTTCCCCACGATGCATCATCATCATCATCATAGACAGTCCCTCGGAATAGAGGAGGACTTGTTTCCACTCTTAAAATGAGTTTTTATGTGGCTGAACAGTCCAATACGAGAACTACAGACTCTGTCACAAGTAGGGCAGATAGTCGTTGAGGGAAGGGGTGGGTGGGACTGGGTTGCCGCACGCTCTTTCTGCTGCCTGCACTTGTTTTCTGCATGATCTCAGCGATGAGACTCGAGGTGCTCAGCGCCCTCCCGGATGCACTTCCTCCACTTAGGGCAGTATTTGGCCAAGGACTCCCAGGTATCAGTAGGGATGTTGCACTTTATCAGGGAGACTTTAAAGGTGTCCTTATAACATTTTCTCTGCCTACCTTTGGCTCGTTTGCCGTGAAGGAGTTCCGAGTAGAGCGCTTGCTTTGGGAGTCTCGTGTCTGCCATGTGAACAATGTGGCCTGCCCAGCGGAGCTGATCGAGTGTGGTCAGTGCTTCAATGCTGGGGATGTTGGCCTGGCCGAGGATACTGATGTTGATGCTCCGTGACAACAGTTTGACGCTCTGTGGCGTGTTGCCCAGAGTGCATAAGAGCATTCTGCACTTCCAGGGCTGCGGCCATGCTCTCCAAACCAGCACCGATGCGCTCGCTCCCTTGCGCCAGTTTGCAATGGCAGCTGCCACATCACCTACAGGTTGAGGAATCACAGCTGGATCCGCACGGACAATCTGGCACCTGCACACTGGCAATGATGGGCTCCATGGAGTGTGCAGAGCTGTCGACAATGCAGGAGGCGGACTCCTCCACGCTCCTCACCACTTCAGACAGCCTCTCTGGCATCCTTACCAGTGCCCCCAACATCTGGGAATGCATGGCCTCCACCCTGCTCTCATAAGCTGCTACATCGATGGGCTTGTCCGAGTCCTCCTCAGCAGAACTCTGATGCAGACTCGTCCCCCGGAGAGATGGCACTGGAGGTTGCCTAGCCCCGTCACCATGCTGCAGCCCTCTACGCCCCGGTGCAACACCCAGTGCAGACCCTGTACTATCTGAACTAGATCGAACAACGCACTTGCAGTATCTGAACTGGCGCGTGTGAATGGAAGCGGTGACATGGTGCTGCCAGCAGTGTCTTCCTCTTCATCATTGAGCTCCCCAAAAGATGGAGTACACTCCAGGGTGTCAGCAAGGCTGGAGCCTTCAATATCCTCTATGCTGTCATTAGGCATATCGGAACTGATGTTCTCAAGGGTGTTATCGAGGCCTGGCACTGGTCTGTCAGGTGGTGCATCTCTCTGTCTTGTGCTGCAACTTGGCCTCTCATCTGCAAGCATTAATGGGAGAAGGGCTGCGGTGAGGGAGAGGTAGTTGATGGAGGCTGCAACTAGCACACTTTTAGAAGGAAAGGCACAGTAGGTGTTGTCGCATTCAGGGAGAGAGATCATTAAAGGAGGGCCTCACTTACCCACTTTCAGGGAGAGATAGCATTAAAGGAGGGCCTCACTTACCCATGCTTCCCACATCGGCATCGCCAATACCGGAGGCCACAGGGGCGGTCTCATCAATAAGCATAAATGGGAGAAGGGCTGCCATGAGGGGGAGGTGCGGGATTGCTGCATGGAGGCTGCAACTAGCAGACTTTCAGAGGGGAAGGCACAGTAGGTGCTGGAGCATTCAGGGAGAGAGCGCATTAACGGAAGGCCTCCACTTACTCACATCGGCATCGGCAGTACTGGTGCCCAGAGGGAAGGCAGCATGTCTACTGATGAGCGCCTTGACCCTCTCCTCCAAGGGCGTGAAGATTTGGACGTCGGGCTCGCCACGACCAGTCCTCCTTTGCTCCATCCTGATGTGTGCAATTGTGGCCTGCAAAAAATAGAATGGTTGGTGATTACGCAAACACATACATAAAATGCTGCTTCAGTGACTATACAGTGAAGGTGGGAAATAAGAGAAGGATGAAGGAGTGGCTCGCAGATGGAAGATCAGTAGTCGGTATTCACTTTCATCAGATGGATGATGTCGTTCAGCCGTTTTCTGCACTGCGTGGTGGTGCGGTTATGAATGGAGGTCCCAGAGACCTCCAGAGCAATCTCTCTCCAGGCATTTGTAAAGACCTCGCGAGTGGGTCTCCCCGTGTCTGGGTAAAGGACGCGCCTCCTTCCCCCCACCGCCTGCATCAGGATGTTCAACTCATGCACATGGCCAGAAGGCTGAATTTCCCCGTAGTAATCCAGCTCCAATCAATCCACCCACACCGCTGCAAACTCTCGATTACTGCCAGAACAGATTTTTTTCAAAAACAAATCGCCAAAAATGGATCGAGTGGCCGCCGCAAATATAACGGCAGTAATGGTGCCAGAATGTCGGTAGGTGCACCAGGTTTCTGGTGGACCTGAATTTCGGCCCCAATGTGTTTCAAGATTCAAGACATTTCAAAGCACTCTACAGCCAATAACTTATTTTAAAGTGTAGTCACGGTTATTTGTAAGCAACCATTTAAACCAATTAGTTCACAGCAAGTTCCCACAAACACGAATGAAATATACACCAGTTTTGCTGGTGTTAGGTGAGGGAAGAATATTGGCCAGTGCACCTCACTGCTCTTTCTTAAATAGTACCATGGGATTATTTCCATATCATGCCTTGGTTTGGTGTTTCACCTCGTACTTCACTGAAGTGTCAGCCTCATTTATGTGATCAAGTCTTGGAATGGAACTTGAACCCACAACCTTCCGACTCAGAAGTGAGACAGCTACCAACTGAGCCAAGCTAACACTGTTGAGCCTGAATTTCAGTTTGAATATTTTGAAGTCAAATTGGCTGGCATATTTGCTTTCAAAACAACACTTGACAATTAATTGACTGAAGCACTTTTCGGCATCCTGAGATTGATAAAGGTGCTACATAAACGCAAGGTCATTTTTTTCTAACAAGCAGAGATTTATACAAACTCAAATCTCCACATTATGGCTATAGAATAGTGTTCTTTGAGGTATTCAGGAGGGGAGATAATTTTGAAAAACGGTGAAACATGTCGACATGATTTAGTAACAATAATAATGAAATGTCCCCAAAATATTAAATAAAATAGTTTAATAAGTATACTCATTATTTTCTTGCAACATTTTATAAAATATCCATTTTTTGGGTGATAAACAAAATTAAATGAAACATTCATTTGCTTCTCACAATGGGATTGAATTATTCTCGCTATGATAAAATTCATGGTTTCAAGAGCTGACTAACTGACCATCACTGACTGATAGTTTGATGAAATAGTGTGCAATGACTACAGTTTCAGTAATCAGCTGAACTCTTGACATTGATTCAAAAACTCTCCTACCTAAGGAATGGGATGTATTCTCTCTTCAACAGCCTGTAAGCCTGAGCTGAAACTGCCTGTACAGGCCCCAAGATTGTAGTTCTGAGATTGACACCTTTCTGTGGTTATTCTGGAGCAAACATTTTTTTTTAAAACAAAGTGTTCCTTTTTCTACTGATCTGAAAGACAATTCATTATTCCTCGTGAGTTAAAGAAGATTAATGCTTAGATTTTCACTGGTAGGTAGTAATGTCATTACACCCCGGGAAAATGTAATTGCATTCAGTTACATGTGAATGAACTGTTTTATTTGCCTTCCCTTCATTATACTTGAGTTTTATGAGACTCAGGGCACAATCTTGCATCTGCTCAATCTCAAAGGAGATATTATCTTATTTGAAACTTTATTTTAATAATAGGTTAAAATTATTTTTTTCCCTCTAATAATGGGAGGCCATTTGCAATCATATGTGCACATAACTATAGCCTTACCTATAGTTAATGTTAGCAGCTCAGCAATATTGAGCCAGATTATACAATGCTGCAAACAACCATCCAAACAGGTATATTTTTGGCAGGACAGAAATAAACAGCTTTAAATGGCTGCAGACTGGGCTTTCTGCAGGAAGTATTTATTGTGGGTGGGCAGATTGTGGAGATCAATAAGGGAAAGTCAATTGGTGGCCTGTTGTGTGAGGTATTGTTTACCGCTGGTGAATTCCCTCAGAAGTGGCAGCAGCTTTGATAAAGGTTGTGTCATAAATTCTCTCACTGGTACTTTTGCTTGGTTTAATTATTGAAATGCTTTATTAATTAATTCTCTTCAGATAGTTTTTAATTTAATGTGGTATTAAAGTTGAATAGATGTGATAATATTTCTGAGTTTTTTTTCTAAACCAGTTCAATAATTTAAAGGAACAGTAGACTTTATTGCTCATCTTTCTGGGGGTTAATTTGGATAATGAAAGATATATTTTTAATTGGTTGTGGAAGTGCAATGTTAGCAAATCTACTGCTAATAGCACCATAAGGAATACGCTTAACCATTGAAATTTATTACACGGTGAAATATAATAATAGGTTAGAAATTAATTAACTTTTTCTAATTGGGACATAAATTGCCTTTTGTGGTAATAACTAAAAAAAATCTAAAATGAAATATATAAACTTAAAACCTATAAGCTACACGCAAAGGGATAGCTGACTTTCTAATCCGTCTTACATAAGAAATAGGAGCAGGAGTAGGCTTTGATGCATTCCACTCACTCCCTGTATTATAAACTGTGTTATGTCAAGGTTTTTATAACAACTTTACAACTACTACTGGTGGCAGAAGCTGGGTGCAAAAATCCTGGCTTAGAACTATTTGAACTGAAGTCCGACCCAGTATTCCTGCACTGATACTCTAGTGCTTTGATGTGAGAGAGGCACTGTTTCAACTTCGGTAGAAGAGCACAATGCTCCCGAAACCAACGTATGTCACAATATGATGCGTATTTAAACTGTCGTAACTCATTACAGACATATGTCTGATCTCTCACCTCGCCCACCCGCCTCCCCTTCAAGTCTAGAATACCCATAAGCAGACTTAATGGGATAATGTTTTGCCTCTAGCACCTGGGTGTAAAACATCGCCAAGACACTATACGGAGTGACAATTCGAGTGGCAGGATCACAAGCCCACAATGGACCCTGTCCGATTTTCCTACCATTTAAATGAATGGAATCAAAATCAATCAGGCTCTATTCGGGGCATAGATTTAGTTCTCTCTCCCCAATACCCCGCCCTCCTTTTTATCCCCAAACACTAGAGACTAAAATCTACCCCAATGTATATGTAACAAAGGAGGAGCCCAATAGAGCATCAGTGTCTGTGCATATGCAATGATGCTTTGAGCTTTGGATGAAACACAGTGGCTGGAAATTTCTGAGGTAAGAATGGGTGGGTTGCAGGCATGGGTGGAAGTGAAAGTGGAAAAAAATGTGAACCTCGACCCCAACCCGCCTCCAAACCGCCCACTTTCAGCTTTTACTCAGGCGGGATGGGGAGCGGGCTGCCATCCCGGTGCCAAGAGGCAGATTGGCAATTTACAAATGATAAAGAGGCCTGAAGCCTCTACTTTAACCTGCTTTGCCGGGGGATCGGATCCTCCCAACCCCACCCCCACCACCAGGGGATCAGACCCTCCCCTCCACCATCCTGGGCCCAGCACTTACCTGTTGCTGCGACCTCATTCTCCATGTTCGTCGCACAACTAGAAGTCAGTCTGTCAATCAATCTGACTTGTGGGTGAGGAACCCACCCCTAGGCTACGAGTTCACCTATTGAGGTGGGAGTGATGTGGACGACATCGGTGGCGGGGTCCGATCCCGCTCCTGTTTTCATCCCGGCTTCCCACACGACTTTCCTCTGATTAAGTATGTTAAGCCCGCCCAGTGTGGTTTCCAGCCAATTAAAAGAAAGCGAGTCTGATGATGTAATTTGATGATGTGTCATCAGCCGGCTTCCTTAAAGGGACCGTGCGCAAATTTATTTTGACAATTGTGCTTTCAGTGTTCTACAGCATCGATGTTCTGCAAACACTGACAATCATTCCACAAAGGTGCACAGCTGCACCCAGGTTCTCCCATGACTCCCTCTATATGCTTATGGACTGAGTCACAGCATGCAGGGAGGTTCTCTTCCCTTCCAATGGGTGGAAGAGATCTTCCCAGGAGGCCAATGCAGCCTAGTTGCACATTGCACAGGAGGGCACAAGCAAGGATGTCAACAGGAGGACCAGGCTATAGTGGTGCAAACTTTCAATGATCTCAGTGGATCATGAAACATTACTGCAAAGCCAACACTCAACCTCATCCTGCTGTGCCACTCATCACGTCCACATCACTCTGCCTTCCCTATTCTACCTGTGCACATCCTTTCTCTCACCAACTTACCTTCCACCTCCACCCATCCCTCTCTCTCCATGTACATTATCACTTCCCCATCTCAATCACCACCCCTGACACTCACCCTCATCCTAGTGCAAGCATACCATCTAACAACACACAAGGTAAGGTACTTGTTTTTTTTTTGCCAATGTTCATGTAAAGTTTCTGTTAATTTGTTGTCAAACGTTGAAATCTTTATATTCAACACTTTGCATTCTTGGAGAAATTTGTGTGCCCCTTTGGATGTGGCTTAGGGAGTTGCAGTGAATGGTGAGACATAAGGGCATCCTCCACATTGGTGATGAGTGTGCAAGGAATGGCTTGGGCATTGTAAAGTTGCTTTATGGTCTTGGTGTGGGGTGGTGCCAACCTATGGTGTTGGCGTGCGTGGTGCCAACCTATTGCATCATGTGGCAGCCAGAGTGTACAATGTCAAGTGAAGTAAATCTGGTCATGGTGAGGCCATCCCTGGCATCCCAAGCAGCAATGTGGCTGGGTGCTGATACCCTGTTTATTCTGCAGCATCAGGTGATTGCGGAGAAGGTTGGTGCTGTTGGTGCTGCTGGTGTGCCTGGTGCTGCTGGTGTTGGGGCATATTGTGGTGGGATTCAGAGGACCAAAGTGAGATTGTTTCAAGGATACCCATGCTAGTGTAATAGATGGCAGGTGAACTTGAGATGACAGAAGTGATCTGTCAATGGTGAAAGAGGTTGTTCTAATGAGGGGACACTCACTAGAGAGATTGCACCAAAGACTTGCAACCTTCCAAATACAGTAAGCAAAAGCTGTGGATCTTGGAAAATGAACAACTGTGAGATAGGAGCTTTTATAGCACATTTGCAACTGTCAGGTAATGAAATGAATTCTTGCTGACACACCTCTCTTACCTGACGTGATCCCCAAGCAGTGGGAACCTCGTGGAAAATCTGGAAAAATGATAAGTTGAACTGAAAATTATCTTTAATAGCCTCTTAACAAGGTCTTAATCACCTAAATTGCCTCCCCCGCACAGCATGTTGGATCTGTTCAGCTTTGACAGACCTGACATCTGGGAAAGTAGTGCGAAAGCGGGTTGACAGCAGGGGCCCGAGTTAAAGCTCCACAGCATGCCAGGAAACCCAAACGTCCAGGTTTCCCAACATTTTCCGGGTCCCCTCCCTCACCATGTGGGTGAGACCCAGCAAAATACAGCCTAGTTAACTAACTAGCCAGTAAAACCTGATTGGCATATTGAGGTGGCACTGCTCAACCCACTTCACATAACAGCACCTCACATTTATACAGCCCCTTTGCTGTAGGGAATGTTCAGTGGCACTTCACAGAGGAGATTGGGGTGCCAAGCAAGAGTGGATGAGTTAGAAAAGATGACTAAAAGCATGACTTAGCGAGAGGCTGACCAGTCTCGGTTCAACCTCACCTTGGTTGTTGAGAAGTGCAGTCTGCAATAGTGCTCCATAATCCTAGGGTTTTGGGAGCATGCAGCACTGCCAGCCACATGCCCCTTGCCCATCCTGCTGCACCACCATAGCTGGTAGTGATCTTGCACTGCACACACCTGGAAGCAATGGGAAACTTCACTGCCAAACTGGCTTCTCTCTCTCTTCATTAACTCACTGGCATCAGTTTCCACTCCCAGCAGGTGAGACAATTGCCAAATCCATATAAATCACTTTAGCTCCAAAATCCCAGAGCTGCATCTCACCTGCTGGCAAAGTTACAAATTATATACATAAGCACCTTCTTTTGTTCATTTTCACCCTTACATCTATATAGCTGCAAGCCTGGTTCCATGTATCTGCTCCTCTAGATCAGTGTATTTCTACCCCTAGATCAGTATATCTGTTCCCCGAGATCCGTGTATCTGCTCCCCTAGATCAATGTACTTCTATCCCTAGATCACTATATCTGCTCCCCTAGATCAGTGTATCTGCTTCCCTAGATCAGTGTATCTGCTCCCCTAGATCAGTGTATCTGCTTCCCTAGATCAGTGTATCTGCTCCCCTAGATCAGTGTATCTGCTCCCCTAGATCAGTGTATCTCTAACCTAGATCCATGTATCTGCTTCCCTAGATCCATGTATCTGCTCCCCTAGATCAGTGTATTCTACCCCTAGATCAGTGTATTTGCTCCCCTAGATCCATGTATCTGCTCCCCAAGATCATTATATCTGCTCCCCTAGATCAGTGTATTTCTACCCCTAGATCATTATATCTGCTTCCCTAGATCAGTGTATTTCTATCCCTTGATTAGTATATCTGTCCCTTAGATCAGTGTATCTGCTCCCCTAGATCCAAGTACCTCTACCCCTAGATCAGTATATCTCTATCCTAGAACAGTGTATCTGATCCCCTAGATCAGTTTATCTGCTCCCATAGATCAGTGTATCTGCTCCCCTGGATAAGTATATCTGCTCCCCTAGATCAGCATATCTGCTCCCCTAGATTAGTATATCTGTTCCCCTAGATCAGTATATCTGCTCCACTAGATCAGTGTATCTCTATCCCTAGATCCGTGTATCTGCTCCCCTAGATCCTTGTATCTGCTCCCCTAGATCCGTGTATCTGCTCCCCTAGATCAGTGTATCTCTACCCCTAGATCAATGTATCTGCTCCCCTAGATCAGTATATCTGCTACCCTAGATCAGTATATCTGCTCCCCTAGATCAGTGTATCTGCTCCCCTAGATCAATGTATCTGCTCCCCTAGATCCGTTTATCTCTACCCCTAGATCAGTGTATCTCTATCCGAGATCAGTGTACCTGCTCCCCTAGATCCGTGTACCTGCTCCCCTAGATCAGTGTATCTGCTCCCCTGGATCAGTATATCTGCTCCCCTGGATCAGTATATCTGCTCCCCTAGATCAGTGTATCTGCTCCCCTAGATCAGTGTATCTCTACCCCTAGATCCGTGTATCTCTACCCCTAGATCCGTGTATCTCTACCCCTAGATCTGTGCACCTGCTCCCCTAGATCCGTGTATCTGCTCCCCTAGATCAGTGTATTTCCACCCCTAGATCCATGTATCTCTACCCCTAGATCCGTGTATCTGCTCCCCTAGATCCGTGTATCTGCTCCCCTAGATCTGTGTATCTACTCCCCTGGATCAGCGTATCTCTACCCCTAGATCAATGTATCTGCTCCCCTAGATCAGTATATCTGCTCCCCTAGATCAGTGTATCTGCTCCCCCAGATCAAGATCAGTGTATCTGCTCCCCTAGATCAGTGTATCTGCTCCCCTAGATCAGTGTATCTGCTCCCTTAGATCAATGTATCTGCTCCCCTAGATCAGTATATCTGCTCCCCTAGATCAGTGTATCTGCTCCCTTATATCAATGTATCTGCTCCCCGAGATCAGTATATCTGCTCCCCTAGATCAGTGTATCTGCTCCCCTAGATCAGTGTATCTGCTCCCCCAGATCAGTGTATCTGCTCCCCGAGATCAGTGTATGTGCTCCCCTAGATCAGTGTATCTGCTCCCCTAGATCAGTGTATCTGCTCCCCTAGATCAGTGTATCTGCTCCCCTAGATCAGTATATCTGCCCCCCTAGATCAGTGTATTTCTACCCCTAGATCAGTGTATCTGCTCCCCTAGATCAGTGTATCTGCTCCCCTAGATCAGTGTATCTGCTCCCCTAGATCAATGTATTTCTACCCCTAGATCAGTGTATCTGCTCCCCTAGATCAGTTTATCTGCTCCCCTAGATCAGTACATCTGCCCCCCTAGATCAGTGTATTTCTACCCCAAGATCAGTGTATCTGCTCCCCTAGATCAGTGTATCTGCTCCCTTAGATCAGTATATCTGCTCCCCTAGATCAGTATATGTGCTCCCCGAAATCATAGAAACATAGAAACATAGAAAATAGGTGCAGAGTAGGCCATTCGGCCCTTCGAGCCTGCACCGCCAGTCAATAAGATCATGGCTGATCATTCCCTCTGTACTCCATTCCTGCTTTCTCTCCATACCCCTTGATCCCCTTAGCCGTAAGGGCCATATCTAACTCCCTCTTGAATATATCCAATGAACTGGCATCAACAACTCTCTGCTGCAGGGAATTGCATTGGTTAACACCTCTCTGAGTGAAGAAGTTTCTCCTCATCTCAGTCCTAAATGGCCTACCCCTTATCCTAAGACTATGTCCCCTGGTTCTGGACTTCCCCAACATCGGGAACATTCTTCCCGCATCTAACCTGTCCGGTCCCGTCAGAATCTTAGAAGTTTCTATGAGATCCCCTCTCATCCTTCTAAACTCCAGTAAATAAAGGCCCAGCTGATCCAGTCTCTCCTCATATGACAGTCCAGCCATTCCTGGAATCAGTCTGGTGAACCTTCGCTGCACTCCCTCAATATCAAGAACGTCCTTCCTCAGATTAGGAGACCAAAACTGAACACAATATTCCAGGTGAGGCCTCACCTAGGCCCTGTACAACTGCAGTAAGACCTCCCTGCTCCTATCTCCTAGCTATGAAGGCCAACATATCATTTGCCTTCTTCACCGCCTGCTGTACCTGCATGCCCACTTTCAGTGACTGATGAACTATGACACCCAGGTCTCGTTGCACCTCCCCTTTTCCTAATCTGCCGCCATCCAGATAATATTCTGCCTTCGTGTTTTTGCCCCCAAAATGGATAACCTCACATTTATCCACATTATACTGCATCTGCCATGCATTTGTCCACTCACTTAACCTGTCCAAGTCGCCCTGCAGCCTCTTAGCGTCCTCCTCACAGCTCACACCAGCACCAAGTTTAGTGTCATCCACAAACTTGGAGATATTACACTCAATTCCTTCATCTAAATGGTTAATGTATATTATAAAGAGCTGGGGTCCCAGCACTGAGCCCTGCGGCACTCCACTAGTCACTGCCTGCCATCCTGAAAAGGACCCGTTTATCCCGACTCTCTGCTTCCTGTCTGCCAACCAGTTCTCTATCCACATCAGTACATTACCCCCAATACCATGCGCTTTGATTTTGCACACCAATCTCTTGTGCGGGACCTTGTCAAAAGCCTTTTGAAAGTCCAAATACACCACATCCACGGGTTCTCCCTTGTCCACTCTGCTAGTTGCATCCTCAAAAAATTCCAGAAGATTCATCAAGTATGATTTCCCTTTCATAAATCCATGCTGACTTGGTCCGGTCCTGTCACTGCTTTCCAAATGCACTGCTATTTCATCCTTAATGATTGATTCCAACATTTTCCCCACTACTGATGTCAGGCTAACCAGTCTATAATTACCCGTTTTCTCTCTCCCTCCTTTTTTAAAAGTGGTGTTACATTAGCTACCCTTCAGTCCATAGGAACTGATCCAGAGTCGATAGACTGTTGGAAAATGATCACCAATGCATCCACTATTTCTAGGGCCACTTCCTTAAGTACTCTGGGATGCAGACTATCAGGCCCCGGCGATTTATCGGCCTTCAATCCCATCAATTTCCCTAACACAATTTCCTGCCTAATAAGGATATCCTTCAGTTCCTCCTTCTCACTAGACCTAATGACCCCTAGTACATTCGGAAGGTTATTTGTGTCTTCCTTTGTGAAGACAGAACCAAAGTATTTGTTCAATTGGTCTGCCATTTCTTTGTTCGCCATTATAAATTCACCTGAATCCGATTGTCTTCACTAATCAGTGTATCTCTACCCGAGATCAGTGTATCTGCTCCATCTGCTTCCCTGGATCAGTGTATCTCTACCCCTAGATCAGTGTATCTGCTCTCATAGATCAGTGTATCTGCTCCCCTAGATCCGTGTGACTCTACCCTAGATTAGTGTATCTCTACCCCAGATCCTTTTATCTGCTCCCGTAGATCAGTGTGTCTCTACCCCTAGATTAGTATATCTGCCCCCGTAGATCAGTGTATCTGCTCCCCTCGATCAATATATCTGCTCCCTTAGATCAGTGTATCTCTACCCCTAGATCAGTGTATCTGCTTCCCTAAATCATTGTATCTGCTCCCCCAGATCGGTGTGTCTCCAATCTTAGATTAGTGTATCTCTACCCTAAATGAGTGCATTGGTATTCTTAGATCTGTGTATTTCCACTCCTAGATTTGTGTATTTGCACCAATAGATCAAGAAAGCACTAATTTGTAATGTGATCGCACTGCTGCTTCCGGTCACTCCCATGCTTGACAGGTAAAATCAAAGTGAGGATTTGAAATGGAATTCTTCTGCAGCTGTAGGTAAGTGTCAGGCTACAACTCAAAAGTTAAATTGTTTGGCTGATGTGAATTTATTAGCGTTTGGTGTCTAAGGAAAAGTCATTAATTATGTAAAACTAGTGTAGAAATGCAGATCTAGGGATGCAAACTAACAAATCTTTAAAAGCAAGATTACTGGTGAAAACCCACCAAAAGAGGATATTTTATGCATTGAAGCACTGGATACCAAGAAGGAAGGTGATGTATCTGTGTGATAGGGTGATGGAAACAGATTCACTAGTATCTTTCAAATGGGAATTGGATAAATACTTGAAGGAAAAAAAATTGCAGGGAAATCGGAAAGAGCCAGGAAATGGAACTAACTGGATTGCTCTTCAAAAGAACCGGCGCAGACTTAATGGGACTAAATGTGCTGTACTATTCTGTGATACTATGAATAGTAAGACCACGTTTGGGTGACCCATTGAAGAAACGATGCCACATAGATTCACTAGAGTGCCACTGGGGTAGCGAGGATATAGCTATGAGACGTACACTAGAGCTGTACATACTGCTGCACAGAAGATTAAGGTGAGATTTGAAATTTTGAAGAATTAATGTGTAAAGATTATTTCCAACATAGTTAGGATTAATACTAGAAATTAAAGGTTAGAAGGATTTTTTCTTCCCAAGAGCTATTAGCCCAGAATTTAGTGGAGTGGTGTTCTTGCAGTGAGCGTCATGAGTTGGATTTTTTCCTCACCATTTAGCTTGAATTATTTTTGCGCTGCAAATTGTTGGAAGTGCTATCCTTCATCCACCTATCCAACGTAATCTTAAATATTGACATCGATTTTGTCTCAGCTA
The DNA here is from genome assembly GCF_044704955.1 of Pristiophorus japonicus. Classification (NCBI taxonomy): domain Eukaryota; kingdom Metazoa; phylum Chordata; class Chondrichthyes; family Pristiophoridae; genus Pristiophorus; species Pristiophorus japonicus. The sequence continues at coordinate 90,105,474 of NC_091982.1, read as the reverse complement.
CTAACCCTGGAAGTAAATTTCTCAGCCTCACAACTCTAAGCAGAGATGGTACTCTTGCTCTGTTCTAAATCTCTGACAGTTAATCTTGTATCTATTGACCATCACTCTAGACTGGTCAATTACTAGAAATGGTCTGCTTCTATCTAGCCTGTCGCAAACTTATTTTAAACACTTCGATGATATCACCCGGTAAGCTGCTTTGTCCAAATGAAATAATACTCCATTTTCTCTTTCTTTCTTCGTAATTCTATTTCCTCATACCAAGCAGCATCCTAGTAGGAAAGAAAGTTAAAATTTACAGAGGAAAGGACAAAGAAATGGGACTAGAGTAGTACTCTTAAGATGGTACTCTTGCTCTGTTCTAAAGTTCCCACATTACAACAGTGACTATACTTCAAAAAGTACCTCATTGGCTGTAAAGCGCTTTGAGATGTCTGGTGGTCGTGAAAGGCGCTATATAAATGCAAGTCTTTCTTTCTTTCCACAGTAGTAATAGCATAGAGGTAGCAGGTGCACTGGGCTGAAATGTCTTCCTTTGTACTTAACCTTTTATGGTTACATGATGACAGCATAAATCACCCCCAGTCAAAAGGCATTTGTTTTGTTGCTTCTATTTGGGACTGGGGACGTGTGTGGGTGAATTTTGGGCTGCTGATTTACCTGATACAGACTTCAAAGTTGAAGCTGATTTATGAATTACTAATTAAATTTGACCCCACCTTTTTCAGAAATTAACATTGTTTTTTATTGGAGGTTGGTGCATGTAGTCAGACAGCTAGAATCACCAGTGCAGCTCCAAGTCTTGTTACCCATCAGTGTCTGCTTTTGGTTTTTCTCAGTCTGACTTTGCACATGTGTTTGTAGATCTCTTCCTGATACACATAATCCTGCTTTCTCTTCAATCTGATTATTCTCACTTAGTGCTAGACTTGCTGGCTCTGACCAATATTTTGCTTTTTAATCCATTTTAATTATGAACAAAAATTTTTTGTGAGAACATCCCTCCATTGAGCTAGCCAAGAGCAAGAAATGTTTTTTGAAGAATATCTCTTCTCATTTCTTCCTCCACATCTGGCGATCACCAATAAAACAAAGCAAAGTATATTCCCTTTCAAAATATCCCTTCTACTGAATTATTTAGTTGGCTCGACCAGACAGGAACCAGCGCCTATATGAGATAATAGTCCATCTCTAAGTACTGGTATAAGTGCTCAAAGAAACAGATACTTGTTCTGATTTTGTCTCATGATAAACTTAGTTTAATGTTCTACAACTGATTCTGATGGAGTCTACCTGATATCTTATCACACTAAAAATAATTCTACATGAGCAATAGCCTCTCAGTTATGTGCTGTGGTATCCATATTGAGAGTAGTAGGGAAAATGTTTTGTTAACAACAACATGCGTTTTAAGGAAGCTGGTACTTCCCCACATTGGTATAATGGCATATGGGATGCTACAACAACAACAATTTGAATTTGTATTGCACTGTTAACATAGAAAAATGTCCCAAGAAGCTTCAAAGAGGCAGAAGCAAAAAAATGGCGGCTGAGCTAAAGAAGAACATATCAAGAGGTGTGATCAAAATATTGATCAAACAGGTATGTTTTAACCATGGTCTTAAAGGAAGAGATGGAGTTGGAAATGCAGTGTGGTTTCGGGAGAGAATTCTAGAGTTTGGCCCTAGTCAGGTGAAGGCATGGCCGCCAATAGTGGGTTGAAGGGAGGGGGGATGCATAAGATGCCAGAGTCAGAGAAATGGATTGTTTGAGATGGGGGTGTAGGGCCGAAGGTTACAGAGATAGGGAGGAGCAAGGCAATGTAGGGATTTAAATGTGAATATGAGAATTTAAAATTTGAGGTAGCGGGGGACTGTGAGTCAGTGTAATTCAGTAAGGATGGGGTGATGGATAAACAGAACTTGGTGTGGGAAAGGATAAGGGCAGTAGAGTTTTGGATGATCTGAAGTTAATGCAGAGTGGAGGGTGAGAGTTTGAGTGGCACATGGTAAATTGTTAGTCACTCCTTTACCATATACTGATTTCCCAAACTCAACAAGATCCGCCAGTGAAGAGAAAAAACATCCATCAAGTTAAGCACTTCATTCTTTCATACCTCCTGGAAGTCACTTACAAAATGGTATTGGTAGAGGCCTGATGAAAAGTCCTACGTTTGAACTCTTGCTTAGAAAATTATGTTCTAATGTGGTACCAGGGAACTCGGAGAGAGGGGTGAAATTGCAATAAAAGGGAGATAGTCTAAAAGTAATCATAGCATAAATCTACACAAGGCCTATCCAACAATAATAGTTAATCACTTAGAGAAAAATGATTTAGACATAGGCCCCAAAATGACACTTCAGGATAATAACTCATGAATATTTAATGTGCTAACCTATTTAGTTTAAAGCTCCACTAAATAAGGGAGAGGATTCACAGACAAACATGCCAAGCATTCGAACGCTGGTACTGTGTTCCGAGGCGTAATTTCAGGACCTATGTCCTTGTCTGGAGAATGCTAAAGTCCTTTCAAATTGGAAATAATGACCTTCAAATTACAGCATGGGATATCAGCATCTGAAGGCTTAGCGGGTTTGACTAAAATTCCGCTCTCTGCTATTAAAATAAATGAACTAATACCGCAGCTAAGAAGACAGAGAAAATAATTTCAGACAAATGGCTGTTGCTCTTTGGGAGAAAAATAATCATCTTCCTGAAACCTTCATTGTGACTTAAGTCTTCAGACTGATACCTCACTCCTTGATTTTACATGTAGACTATCAAGCTGTACCTGTATTGTCACTTTTCAATTTATACTGGCAATTAAATTGCAGTAAAACTGCCACTCAACTGATTTCTCCCTGAGCATATTTTGAACTTTCACTATTCACTTTATGCAACATACAGTCAACAAAAAGATCTGAAATTCCATGGGGGGGTAATTTTAACATGAAAAACGCGTGGGTTGGAGGCTAGGTGGGGGCGGGGGGTGGCGGGGGGAGTAGTTAAAGTTTTAAAAATCTAAAACCTGACCCCAACCCACCTCCAACCTGCCCACTTTCACCTTTTACTCAGACTGGATAGGGGGCGGTCAGCCAACCTGCTGCCAGGAGGCGGGTTGGCATTTTAAATATTACAATGAGGCCTGAGGCCGCTGCTTTAATCTGCTGTGTAGGTTTACCTGCTGGTGGCCAGGGATCCCAGGGCTCCGGATTCCTGGTTGCTGCAATAAGGGGGGCACAAATTCGGGGAGCAATCGTTGTGGGCCAGGAGGAACAGGAATGCTTCCTCTGCCGTCCACCCCCCCGCCAAGCTAACCCACCATCAGACCCCACACCTCCCTGGGGTCGAGGATTGGACTCCCTCCTCTGGGGTTCGGCCCCCTCCGGGCTTGGAATCTGCCCCCCCCACCCCAGCCCAGGCCCAGCACCTACCTGGTCCTGTGCCATCCCGGTCAGCGTTTCCTGCCTGATTAAAAGCTAGCCTGTCAATCAAGCTGGCTTTCTGGCGGGGAATCTGCCCAATACATCGCACGCACGTTGTGCAGTTAAAACTGCAGGGAATCCTGGAATGCCCGCAGTCTATTGGTTGCCCCCGTATCGGGCAGGTGGGCAACGACAAAATCCAGCACCATATGTTTGTACAGACCCTAAATTTATCCACATACAATCACATTATTTTGAATCTTCAGTCTCACAGGTAGCTTCTCTCGAGGTCAGCTATGGATTAAACATTGAGAAACCAGTAATAAGTCACAGCTCAGTGAGAAAAGACCTGGCGCTCCCAATGAAGCTGCTGAGAATGCTGGTGACTTCCTACGTCACGGTTCAATGACAACCTCATCTAAAAGTGATATATACTCATATAGATATTTGGATTATTGTCCAAATTGGCTACTGCGTTTCCCTTCATTACAGCAGTGAATACATTTCTAAAGAACTCCATTGGCTGCAAAGTGTTTTGGGACGCCTTTAAACATAGAAACATAGGGCCCAAGATTCAGGCCGCACCTAAAACGGCGCAGCCTGGACATGGACGCCCATTTTTCACGCCACAAAGTGCGGCTAAAAAAAACTTATCTATTCTCCGGCTCCCTGCAGGCCCTCTGGAGCCAGGTGCGGTTGAAAACAGTGCCGGGACCTCTGCACATGCACGCTACAGTGGGCGCGCATGTGCAGTAGCTCCAGGCGCCCAAAACTGTGTGAGGGGCCCGAAGCACGCAGCCCCTAGCCCTGGCCGAATGGCCTCACTGGGGCTGCGTGGATAAGGCTCCTCCCACCCGACCGGACCCCTGTGACTCGACCTCTGCTTCCCCCCACCGCCGCACCCCCCCCCCCGCCGGCGACCCGACCTCCCCGCCCCCCCCGCCCCGCGACTCTCTCTCTCCCCTCCACCTCCCCCCTCCTCCTCCCGCTCCCCCCTCCTCCTCCCCCTCCTCCTCCTGCCCCACCCCACTCCTCTTCTCCCCCCACCCCCCCTCCTCCTTCCCACCCCTTCTCCTCTCCTCCCCTCCCCACCTCCCCTCCTCCTCCCACCCACCTCCCCACTCCACCTCACCTCCCCACCACCCCCTCCACCTCCCTCCTCCACCTCCCCTCCTCTCACCCTCCCCCCTCCCCCTTCTCCCCCTTCCCCCTGCCCCCCTTCTCCCCCTGCCACCCTCGTTCTCCCCCTCCTCTCGCTGTCAGAAACACAGACACTGACAGACAAAGAGTGAGAGACACACACACAGAGAATGGAGTAAGTGAAGATTTTTGTACGTTCGAAAAAACTTTGTCTACACTTTAGAAAATCAGGAGTAGGTTACAAATTAGGCGTAGGGAAAGTGGGGGGGGCGGCTAGGGTTTAAAGGGACAGAGAGATAGAGACACTGACAGAGACACACTGGGGGGGGGGGCCATCCCAGCACGCTGTTGGAGGACTCCCGGTGCTGCAGTCGGTAAGTAGAAAATGTTTTATTTATTGATTTTTTTTTTTTAAATTTTTTTTAATTAATTTTTTTTGATTGATTTATTGGTTGATTTATTGATGTATTTATCATTTATTATTGATGATGGCTCTTTATTTGTAAAACTGAAGTGGTTAATGTTTGTAAACTTCCCTTTAAACCCTAGCCCCCCCCCCCCCCCCCCCCGCTTTCCCTATGCCTAATTTGTAACCTACTCCTGATTTTCTAAAGTGTAGACAAGGTTTTTTCGAACGTACAAAAATCTTCACTTATTCCATTCTAAGTTAGTTTGGAGTAAGTTTTCACTGCATAAACTTTGAAAACAGGCGTAAGTGGCCGGACACATCCCCTTTTGAAAAAGAAATTCTGTTCCAAAGTGAAACTGTTCTAACTGACTAGAACTGGAGCAAACTAAATGCTGAGAATTCAAATTTCTAAGACATTCCATTCTAAACCAGTTGCTCCAAAAAATCAGGAGCAACTCAGGCCGAAACTTGGCCCCATAGGAACATAGAAAATCGGTGCAGGAGTAGGCCATTCAGCCCTTCGAGCCTGCACCACCATTCAATATGATCATGGCTGATCATGCAGCTTCAGTACCCCATTCCTGCTTTCTCTCCATATACCTTGATCCCTTTAGCCGTAAGGGCCACATCTAACTCCCTTTTGAATATATCTAATGAACTGACCTCAACAACTTTCTGTGGTAGAGAATTCCACAGGTTCACAATTCTCTGAGTGAAGAAGTTTCTCCTCATCTCGATCCTAAATGGTTTACCCCTTATCCTTAGACTGTGATCCCTGGTTCTGGACTTCCCCAACATCGGGAACCTTCTTCCTGTTGAATCCCGTCAGAATTTTATATGTTTCTATGAGATCTCCTTTCATTCTTCTAAATTCCAGTAAATATAAGACTAGTCGATCCAGTCTTTCTTCATATGTCAGCCCTGCCATCTTGGGAATCAGTCTGGTGAACCTTTGCTGCACTCCCTCAATAGCAAGAATGTCCTTCCTCAGATTAGGAGACCAAAACTGTACACAATACTCAAGGGGCCCAAGTTTCGGGCTGCGCCTAAAACGGTGCAGCCCGGACCTGGACGTCCATTTTTCGCGCCAGAAAGTGCGCCTAAAAAAAACTTACCTATTCTCCGGCTCCCTGCAGGTCCTCTGGAGCTGGGCGCGGCGCAGCACGAGCTGTAGGGGGCGGAGCCAGGTCCCTGCGCTGAAAACAGTGCCGGGACCTATGCACATGCGCGCTACAGTGGGCGTGCATGTGCAGTAGCTCCAGGCGCCCAAAACTGTGGGAGGGGCCCGAAGCACGCAGTCCCTAGCCCTTGCCGAATGGCCTCACTGGGGCTGCGTGCATAAGGCTCCTCCCACCCAACCGGACCCGACCCCACCCCCGCTCTCCCCTCCCCGGACCTCTGCAACTCTCTCCCCCCACCCCCCGGACCTCCGCGACTCTCTTCTCCCGACCTCCGCGACTCTTCCCCTCCCGGACCTCCGCAACACCCCCGCCCCCCCCCGGACCTCCGCGACCCCCCCCGAGACCCGACACCACCTACCTGCAACTCCAGTCTGAGGTCTTGGGCCCGGCCGTTCAGCCTCCTTCTCTCCCTTCCCCCCCCTTTCCTTCTATCCCCCCCCTCTCTCCTTCCCTCCCCCTCTCTCTTTCCCTCCCTCCCCTCTTCTTCCCTCCCCCCTCTCCTTCCCTCCCTCCCTCCTCTCTCCCTCCCTCCCTCTTCTCTCCCTCCCTCCCTCCCTCCTCTCACCCTCCCTCCCTCCTCTCTCCCTCCCTCCCTCCTCTCTCCTTCCCTCCTCCCTCCCTCCTCTCTCATTCCCTCCCTCCTCTCTCCTTCACTCCCTCCTCTCTCCTTCCCTCCTTCCCTCCCTCCCTCCTCTCTCCTTTCTCCCCCTCTCCTCCCCATCTTCCTCCCCTTCTTCCCCTCTTCCCTCCCTCTCCACCCCCTCTCCACCCCCTTCTCCCCCTTCTTCCCCTCTCCCCCCTTCACCCCTCTCCCCCCTCTCCTCCTCGCCCCCTTCTCCTCGCCCCTCCTTTCCCTCGCCACTCCTCTCCTCCTCGCATCCCCCCACCCCCCCACCCCTCGTCCTCCCCCCCACCCCTCCTCCTCCCCCCACAGCCCACCCCCCTCCTCCCCACCCCACCCCACTCCCCACCCAGCTCTACCCCCACCCCTCCTCCTCCCTCCCACCCCTCCTCCGCCCCACCCCTCCTCCTCCACCCCCAGCCCACCCCCTCCTCCCCACTCCACCCCCCGCCCCACCCCCTCTACCACCACCCCACCCACCCCCCTCTACCTCCACCCCACCCCCTCTACCTCCACCCCACCCCTTCTACCTCCCACCTCCTTCCTCCTCCTCCCCCTCCCCCCCATCCCCCCCACCTCCCTTCTCTCCCCCCACCCCCCTTCTCCCCCTCCCCACCCCCCAACCCCCTTCTCCCCCTCCCCCCACCCCCCTTCTCCCCCTCCCCCACTTCTCCCCCCCCACTTTTCCCTTACCCCCTCCCCTTCTCCCCCTCCCTTCGCTGTCAGAAACACAGACACTGACAGATAGAGAGTGAGAGACACACAGACAGACAGACAGAGAGATAGAGACACTGACAGAGACACACTGGGCGGGCCGTCCCAGCACGCTGTTGGAGGACTCCCGGTGCTGCAGTCGGTAAGTAGAAAATGTTTTATTTATTGATATTTTTTTTAAATTATTTTTTATTAATTTTTTTTTTGATTGATTTATTGGTTGATTTATTGATGTATTTATCATTTATTATTGATGATGGCTCTTTATTTGTAAAACTGAAGTGTTTAATGTTTGTAAACTTCCCTTTAAACCCTGCCCCCCCCCCCCCCCCCCCCATTCCCTGTGCCTAATTTGTAACCTACGCCTGATTTTCTAAAGTGTAGACAAGGTTTTTTCGGACTCTAAGTTAGTTTGGAGTAATTTTTCACTGCCTAAACTTTGAAAACAGGCGTAAGTGGCCGGGCACGCCCCTTTTGAAAAAAAAATTCTGTTCCAAAGTGAAACTGTTCTAACTGAGTGAACTGGAGCAAACTAAATGCCGAGAATTCAATTTTCTAAGATACTCCATTCTAAACCAGTTGCTCCAAAAAACCAGGAGCAACTCAGGCCGAAACTTGGCCCCAAGGTGTGGTCTCACCAAGGCTCTGTACAACTGCAGTAAGACCTCCCTGCTCCTATACTCAAAACGCCTCACTATGAAGGCCAGCATGCCATTTGCCTTCTTTACTGCCTGCTGTACCTGGTTGTCGACCTTCAATGACTGATGTACCATGACATCCAGGTCTCGTTGCACCTCCCCTTTTACTAATCTGTCACCATTCAGATAATAATCTGCCTTCCTGTTTTTGCAACCAAAGTGGATTACCTCACATTTATCCACATTATGCTGCATCTGCCATGCATTTTCCCATTCACCTAACCTGTACAAGTTCCCCTGCAGCCTCCTAGCAACCTCCTCGCAGCTCGCACTGCCACCCAGCTTAGTGTCATCTGCAAACTTGGAGATATTATATTCAATTCCTTCGTCTAAATCATTAATGTATATCATAAATAGCTGGGGTCCCAGAACTGAACCCTGCGGCACCCCACTTGTCACTACCTGCCATTCTGAAAAGGACCCATTTATTCCCACTCTTTGCTTCCTGTCTGCCAACCTGTTCTCTATCCACGTTAATACATTACACCCAATACCATGTGCCTTAATTTTGCACACTAAGCTCTTGTGTGGGACCTTGTCAAAAGCCTTTTGAAAGTCCAAATACAACTCATCCACTGGTTCTCCCTTATCCACTCTACTAGTTACATCCTCAAAAAATTCTAGAAGATTTGTCAAGCATGATTTCCCTTTCATAAATCCATGCTGACTTGGACCAATCCTGTCACTGCTTTCCAAATGTGCTGCTATTATATCTTTAATAATTGATTCCAACATTTTCCCCACCACCGATGTCAGACTAACCAGTCTATAATTCCCTGTTTTCTCTCTCCCTCCTTTTTTAAAAAGTGGGGTTACATTAGCTACCCTCCAATCCATAGGAACTGAACCAGAGTCTATAGAATGTTGGAAAATGACTACCAATGCATCCACTATTTCTAGGGCCACTTCCTTAACTACTCTGGGATGCAGGCTATCAAGCCCTGGGAATTTATCGGCCTTCAGTCCCTTCAATTTCCCTAACACCATTTCCTGACTAATAAGGATTTCCCTCAGTTCCCCCTTCTCACTAGACTCTCGGTCCCCTAGTATTTTCGGGAGGTTGTTTGTGTCTTCTTTAGTGAAGACAGAACCAAAGTATAGGCCGTTAGAGGTGTTATATAAATCCAAATTCTCTTCTTTCTAGATGGCATTCTAGTTGTGCAATTAAATATGAAAATCTGCCTTTTTTTTGCTCAATCCAAGATATGGACAAAGAATGCCTGTCTTTCAATTCTTTTGGGTGATAGTGAAAAATGGGACATCACAGAGGAGATCAAATTGGCTTCACGATTACTTGAGCAAATCTTATTGGATTATTCTTGGGATCAAAAACTTTGATCATGTCACCACTGAGAATATCCACATCACAAAGGATTTGTTGGAAAGGGGAATGCCCTACACAGTTTGAAAAATTACACAAAGGGGCTAGTGCAAAGAGTAGATCCAACCATCCCTACTCCAAGACTCTGGCAAAATTTATTTCAAAATTATAATGATATGAAGTTTGACATCCAAAGTTCTGCTCAAGTCAAATCTAGCTGGGCACCTTTTATGATCAACTGTGGTCAACTAAAATAATTTAGCAAATTTAACACTCAGCAATTGTACGTTTTCTTAGGGATTCAATACAAGGAGCAGAGAAAGTTTTTTTTATCTCTGTCCATGATACCACATTAACTTTGCACTGACCTTCCCAAAGGTGGAATTAATTAGTGTGGACAGTCTTCCCAGAACTACTCTATATAAGCTGCCACATGAGTCACTGTGACCTTGATGTTGCAAAATACAATAATGCATTATTTTATCCATCAAAATATATTCTGTGCTTTTTAAGCCTTGATATGTTTTGTTCGGTACATGAATAGTTTTCAATTACCAAAGTATTTTCTCACTGTAGTGAATACAGAAATTATATTACATACTTGTGATACTATCTGATGAAAAAGAGCTGTAATTGTCTTGTCAAATTACTTATAGTTGCTAGATTTTAAAGGCAAGTCAACCTTAATTAAAATAATGGGTGAGTTGAAAGGCCACTTACTATTATAATCAGCTTCTGCTTGTGCCTGGCTGAATAGAGCTGTTGCTGCCATTACTGTCTCCTCACTCATTCTATCTCAAAACGTTAAATCACAGGCATACAATGAAACCAGTTTCAATCCTCTTTGGGGTTAACTTGAGGTATTGTGTTCAATCGTGTACTCTGCTGTTGCACATTCATATTTGCATCATTGATTTGGGGGAGAGGGAAAACTATACCATGGAGTTGCTATAAATATGTGGGGTTTCATCCAGATTTAACTATACTATAGATTTTGAATAGAAATATGTTGGTAAGGTTTTCCAAAAGGTAAACTTTGCTTTAGCTAGCTAAGAAAGTGGTTGAAACATTACATTTTAATCCAGTCACAATTATTGGAAGAAACCAATAAAAAATTTAATCACCTGAACTGCAGTACCCCACATAATGCACTGTTACAATATACAAGGAGGAGATAAAGAAGCCTTAGTGTTAAAAAAACAACTTATCTTTCTAGTGCTATTCAAACATTCCAATTTAGTGGAGGAGATCAAGGACAGCTCTGAACAAACTATACTAATGCCACTGACCTTCATTCTTTGCCTTGGAGTTCTGCTTCTGTAATTGGCATGAACCCAGGGGTATTTGAGCAGAGGTCAAAAATATAAGTACACAAATTATGCATTCTTGTAGTGGGTCTGAGCTGCAAAAATGCACGTATCTTCATAATGAATTAGCCCTAGAAATGTATGTATCTATTCTACTCAATTATGGATCATCAAAATGAGTTCCTTGGTAACAGCAGAGCACTGCAGCCATGGAAACTCTTTGTAGTTTTCAAAAAGATTCTTATACCAAGAACATAGGCAGTCTAACACAAGTACAGCATCCTAAAATGCATTAAGTAACCTTTCATTGATCCCATGATTATTATATCTTTGTGTTCATTTTCGATTAAAAAATCTCTTCAGTTAATGCTGCATTAATAATTATCTACATAAGCATGAAAGATCCAAAATGTATGTGCAATGCCCACATTTCTTTAAAAAAATCTCAAAATACACTGGGATACTATGTGAACATTTCTTGATGAAATATTGCTTTAGTATCAGAATCCTTATCGGACAACTGGAGTTAGCATTCTAAATAGGGTCTAGTTCAGCTCGTTTATGAAAGTGTCGTTTAAAAGTTAATACAGGTTGGACCTCTCTGGTCCGGTACCCTCGGGTCTGACCGATGTCGGAACAGAGAATTTTCCAAACCACGGAGGTCACACCGAGCCTAGGCATAAAGATATCTATAGACAGTGACTGGGCTCCTGAACACCTCCGCCATGCTCCGGCTCAGGCTGCGAAACTTGGGCCTCACTCTCTCTCTCTGCAGGAATGAACACTGAGAGCCAGTAAGCACGGGAAACTGAGACGCTACCCACGCAAAGCGGCAGTTGCGCACTGATCACAGAGAGCCAGGAAACGCGGAAAACCGATGCTGATGCCGAAGCCGAACCATGGATGTTCCCGGACCAGAGAATCCCTGACCAGAGAAGTCCAATCTGTATAAATCTTCTCATGATAGAGATTAAATAAGTCTAGTGAATATTGGCCATCTCCTCTTCCAATGAGTAAATGCCACATAAGATACATCCTATAAAGTGCTTCCACCTTTACCATCAGGCACCAGTAATGGAAACTAATCCAAATGGTATCAGACCAACCTAAAAGTGTCAAATAAAATCTCAGAGATAAAAAGGGAGAACCTGAAAATGAACAACACGTCAGTCAGAATCATGTAAAAAATAGATTAATATTTTGAGTGGGACCATTCACAATAAGGCAGGTCTATGGAAGGGCCTTATCAAAAACCTAAACCTATCATTCTCTTCCTATTGTTGTATAACTTTCTGTTTATTTTTTGTTTCTATTTCAAATAACGTCCTTTTACATGTTATTTCAAATTTGAAGATTATGAATTATTTTAGAAGATATTTTTTGTTAAAACTTTTGTTTGACTAGATGATCATGTCTCAGATTCCCAAGGACCTGGCAATCAATGAGTGTCCTACCTGCGTGTTCATGTGATTTACCTCTCGATGTCCTTGTGACAGTGATGCCAAATATATGGCATTTCCGATCATTGAGTAGCAGGGGTTAACATCCATGAGACATCCAGTGCGTATCACATTCTTGATCATGAGCTCCTTTATTTACTGCACATTTCTCAAGATAAGCTGGCACACTCTCAACAAAATGCTGGCCAAAACTACCTCCTTAGAGAAAATATGTCAACATCTATGTGACATTCACAGTCTGCACTATCCCCTGATAGTGATAATACCTCTGTAGATGTTTTCAAATCTTCCTTCTAAAGATTTTGCTGTTCTTACTTGAATGATGGGTTCACTCAAGTTGGAGATTGAACGACTGGTAAGGTGAAGATTTACATTGGAAGCTGACAGAGCTGCTAAGAGTAGAATCTAGGAATTCTTTGTATAGTTTGATGCAGGATAGATTCCGGTTTGAATTATTAAAATTGGCTCAAAAAATGAGCACCCCAGGATAATGAGATGCACGTTTCTTCCTCCCCATGATAGATATGGGTCCAGGTAAAATCTAACTCTCACTTATGGACTACAAGGGCTGAATTTTAAGGAGGAGAGCTGGTTGAGGTGAGAGGGAGGGGGAGCGCGCTCTGAGGTGGTGGGGAAACCCGAAAGGCCAGGTTTCCCCGCAGGCCCTGCCGACTTTAATGGCAGGGTCTGATTTGCATGCGAGGCCTCGGTTTCCTGCCCATGCTCAGCCAGATTGAGAGGCTGGCCGGCTGCGGGTGGATAGGCCTGTGGCACAGAGAGAGGAGGGAGGGAGGGTGGGATCGAGTGGGGGCTGAGGGACAGCTGTAGAAGCACGGTGGGGGTCCGAAGAAAATCCGGGGACGCGAGAAGCACGTGGAAGGCTGGAGGAACAGGGTGGGAGGCCTCATGGAGCCATCGGAGGCCTGCGGGGAGTTCTCTAGGTAGAGTCCTGGATCCAGGAAAGAGGTATAAAGGCACTTACCTCCTGGATGCAGTAGACCCTTACTTGCTATAACTACCGGGTAGTAGGAAGTGTGTAAAACCCATCCACATGCAATTAAAAACAAAATGGAGGTTAAAAAAGAGTGCTTTCAACATCATTATAATATTTAAATTGGTGTCCTGCAACCTGAGAGTGGGTTGGTCGCCCCCACCTCCGCCTTCCCCCTCCCCCCACCCCGCTTCCCGCCTCTGTTGGGCAGATCGGAGACGGGTTCAGGTCCGGAATCCCATTTTTTAGCATTTAACTACCCCCCATATATGAGTCTTTAAAGAGCTCAATAATGATAGGGATGTATTCAGTCAAAGAAATAAATGCCAACATCTTCTTTTCAGCTTCCCGGTGGAAAGATATCTTCTACAAATGGAATTAGAGTGAAAGGAAGGAATATTTTACAATCCTGCACACTTGCCTGCTCTTTCACTGAGTCGTGGAAAGCGTAACAAATGGCTGGTGAGGTATCTAACATGAAGGAAGGAAATTGACAAAGGTAATCACAAGATAAGTTTGAACATAGAGTTATTTCAACTCCAAAACAGAAAAAAAAAACAAGGTCACGAAGCTCTTGCATTAATGCCTCATGAGTAATTCCTTTCTGGTACTATGGGCTAGAGCAAGGCACATCACAAGATACTCTCTTTTAACTGACTCCACAAAGCTGTCCTGTCTGGACACTTAGTTACAGGCACATCAGATGATGCACATAAACGGTAAGTGGAAGATGGGCTAAAGACATTTATGTAGAAATATAATACAGCAGGAAGGAGATAACAAAGGAGACTAGTTTTATCAGTGAGTGTGCATTCAAGCTAACAATGCAAACACATCTATTATCATAATCTTCTGTCTGCTGTGGTATCATTTGTCATGCACCACAAACTCTTTTTACACCTCCCACCAGGAGGTTACGATGACTGACACACTGCCTTGTTTGTCCTTGCACAGATTTTAAGGTTTCCTGCCTTGTCAGTGACACGTCTCCTGACATCACTTGAGACAGCTGTAAATGAAGATGAACCAATGACATTTTTGATCTAAAAACATTAAGCAGTTTTAAAGCACTCACTGTATTTAACTTTGAAGCACATCCCATGGAAATTTCCCTGATATGTCTGCCGAAAAGATGTTTGGAGTTGTATTTCTTTCACTGCTCATTTTATTTATTGCTAGATAGGAAAATAGTTTTATAATCCAGCACTACAGTTACCCATAAACACTAGTATGTGGCCAACAACTGATTCTGAGTCTAGGGGCCGAATTTGGTCAAGGCCTCCGCCTGCCCAAGTGCTGCCCAAAGTGCCTTCGATGGCCGCCGAGGTACCGGACGATGCTTTGGGCGGGATATTCATCGCCGACATCCCCTGAAGGTCGGTGGACGGCAAATGATAGACGTACACCGCCAATCTGGGCGGCAGCGGGCAGGTGGTCTCATTCTCGGCGGCAAGTGCCACCGATGGAGTCGGGCCCATGGAGAGTCAAACAACTGAAAAAAAATCATCAGGAAAAATTAAAAAAAACTATTGGAAAGCCTTCAGGGGACCCCATCCAGGTAAGTCACTGTAGAAAAATTATATATAAAATGTTCACTAACCTATTTTTCCAGGATCTTCATACTCACCGTCGGGGGCAGACCAGCCTCCAGCCAGCGGTCCACCCCTGTTCTGGCGCTGACTCCCGCCCGCATCAATATGGGAGCTCAGCGGGCGAAAGGTCAGTTGCACCACTCGGCTGTCCGCTGACGTTGGCGGGCAGTTCCCAACGGCTCTCCGCTCCTGCCCACTCCAGGCCACGTCGAATGTGCCACTGGGCGGATCTTGCAGAGGAATGTCGGTGGCAGTGGGTGGTGAGTTGATCGATTTCGGCCCCCAGGTTATAAGATAAATGACACCTGGTGCTATATTTTCAGGGAAGTGCTTGCAGCACATTTTTATATACAGCACACTGGGCTAAACTTTCCTTTCATTTTTGGCAGGTTCTTGCTGATTTTCTCGGCTGTAAAGGTGTTTTTCCACCCGGCGAAAGTTTCCCCTTTTGTTTTTCAATGATATCGCCCACATCTGAAAACGCCCGCCGGGACCAAACTGCCGACATGCACCACCGAGAAAATCTCCAGGGTGTAAGTTTTATCTCAACGGAAGCCCGTCCAGATTGCTGAGGGAACTGCCCTGTGAAAGCTGCTTAAACAGGGCGGTAGGTGAGTACTCTGCAAAGAAAGATAAGTTAAAGGTTCTTTATTTATTTTTTTAATTTTAAAATGGCGATTAGGTATAAAAGTGTCTTGGGGATGTTTTTTAACTTTTTTTTAGTGAAATTTTTTTTAAAGTTTTGCCCCCTCCCTCGGCCCAACCGCAGCCTCGGACTAAATTTTTTTTTAAAATGCCCGTTTTACTTTGTTTCCCTTTAACTGCCGAGAAAACCGCCGAGAATAATGGTATCGCCGGGCGATTCGTTTTAGCTTAAAAGTGAAAATTTTCACCAGCGTTACTTACCAAACGATTTTTCTGGGCGGGCAATCAGGCATTGAGGGGCTCTCAGGAAAGTCTAGTCCACTGTCTTTTTATCTCTGGGTATGCTGGTTTCAATCCAGGTTAGAGCATTGTACAAATGTATTCTCCCTCTGCAAGGACATGCATACAAAATGGCTTTTAACTCGGCTCCTTGTCAGTGTAGATCCTGCCAACAAGTTGGCACAAATTAGCAGGCTGTCTCAGAGAGACCATAAAGACATCTGGTATGGGAAGTGAAGACATGCACATAACTGGCCATCTGAGTTTGGGATTAAAGAAACCGATTTAACAAATGCACGCAGCACCAGCAATAGGACTTTGCCCACTAGCTGTACACATTGGAAAATCATGTCTATAAGTTCCTAAAATGTGTGGCCATCTGCTGAAGCTCTCCACAGGTAGTTTACATTGCCCATATGTCACGTTGTTGGGGACAATTAATAGCAAATTTACTGTGCAGCTGGCTCAAACTGCACCTGACCTGGGAATACAGTTTGTGCCAAAAGCAGAAAAATATTTCTGTAACACTTTTAGTTCAATTTTAAAATAAGGAAAATATAAATGGGGTAACCTACTTCTGCTTTCCCAGCCTCTTGTTTCATATCTCCCACATGTCATTGCTTCCGGTTGTCTATCATTGTCAATCTCCCACTTGTTCCTTGAACTCATAAGTTTCACATCCATCATCCTCCTTGTCTTTCACATTTCAATTTGTCTCTCATATTCTCAGTCAATGTGTTGCCTTCAAACCTCGCAATCTCTCAACTTGCCCCGTCACTCTCTGTCTCCCACACGTATGCACACTCCCTCCCCTCTCTCCCTTGTAGCCCTTTTCTTTTTCTATCTATTCCATTCATACTGCCCACTATGCTAAAAGAAAGACTTGTATTTATGTAACACCTTCCACAACCTCAGGACGTCCCAAAGAGCATTATAACCAATGAAGTACTTTTGAAGTGTAGTCACTGTTATAATGTAGGAATGCTGTATGTACTGTTGTCTCCTTCATTTTCTTTCTATATCTTTTGTTACAAAACCAGTTTCCTTTCAACACCTATCTTTCTGTGAATGAATGTTGACAGTTTCCACAAGCAGACTGTGTCCCTTATGAATTGAACCCTGTATCTCTTATGCACTAGTGCATCAAGTTTTATCCTAGCCTTTGTCTAAGCATTAATCTTCAGAGCCTGTTACCCCAACAATAGAGATTTCATGGACAGCACACCCACTTGGTACATGCAGATGTAATGGGGCCAAGTTTCGGCCTGAGTTGCTCCTGTTTTTTTGGAGTAACTGGTTTAGAATGGAGTATCTTAGAAATTTGAATTCTCGGCATTTAGTTTGCTCCAGTTCTAGTCAGTTAGAACAGTTTCACTTTGGAACAGAATTTTTTTTTCAAAAGGGGGCGTGTCCGGCCACTTACGCCTGTTTTCAAAGTTTATGCAGTGAAAACTTACTCCAAACTAACTTAGAATGGAGTAAGTGAAGATTTTTGTTCGTTCGAAAAAACCTTGTCTACACTTTAGAAAATCAGGCATGGGTTACAAATTAGGCGTAGGGAATGGGGGGGGTGCGGTTTAAAAGGAAGTTTACAAACATTAAACACTTCAGTTTTACAAATAAAGAACCATCGTCAATAATAAATGATAAATACATCAATAAATCAACCAATAAATCAATCAATAAATAAAATAAATAAAACATTTTCTACTTACCGACTGCAGCACCGGGAGTCCGCCAACAGCTTGCTGGGACGGCCCCCCCAGTGTGTCTCTGTCAGTGTCTCTATCTCTCTGTCTGTCTGTGTGTGTGTCTCTCACTCTCTGTCTGTCAGTGTCTGTGTTTCTAACAGCGAGGGGAGGGGGAGAAGGGGGTGGGAGGAGGAGGGGAGAAGGGGGGTGGGGCGGAGGGGGAGAGAGGGGAGGAAGGAGGAGGGAGGTCGAGGGGGCGGAGGGGAGGAGGTGGGGGGGCGGAGAAGGTGGGGGGGTGGGGTGGAGGAGGGGGAGGAGGAGGGGGAGGAGGAGGAGGAGGTGGGTGGTGGTGGGAGGAGGAGAGGAGGGGCGAGGAGCAGGGGGAGGAGGAGAGGGGGGAGAGGGGGGGAGAGAGGGGGGAAAGAGGGGGAGGAGGGAGAGAGGATGGAGGGAGGGAAGGAGAGAGGATGGAGGGAGGGAAGGAGAGAGGAGGGAGGGAGGGAAGGAGAGAGGAGGGAGGGAGGGAAGGAGAGAGGAGGGAGGGAGGGAAGGAGAGAGGAGGGAGGGAGGGAGGGAAGGAGAGAGGAGGGAGGGAGGGAAGGAGAGAGGGGGGGAGGGAAGGAGAGGGGGGGAGGGAAGGAGAGAGTGGGGGGGGGAAGGGAGAGAAGGAGGCTGAACGGCCGGGCCCAAGACTTCGGGCTGGATTTACAGGTAGGTGGTGTCGAGTCTCGGGGGGGGTTGCGGAGGTCCGGGGGGGCGGGGGGGGGGGGAGAGTCGCGGAGGTCCGGGGGGGCGGGGGGGAGAGTCGCGGAGGTCTGGGGGGAGTCGCGGAGATCCGGGGGGGGGGGTCAGGTCGCCGGGGGGCGGGGGTGGCGGGGGAAACAGAGGTTGAGTCGCGGAGGTCCGGGGAGGGCGGGGGGAGAGCGGGGGTCCGGTCGGGTGGGAGGAGCCTTATCCACGCAGCCCCAGTGAGGCCATTCGGCCAGGGTTAGGGGATGCGTGCTTCGGGCCCCTCCCACAGTTTTGAGCGCCTGGAGGTACTGCACATGCACTGTAGCGCGCATGTGCAGAGGTCCCGGCACTGTTTTCAGCGCAGGGACCTGGCTCCGCCCCCTACAGCTCGTGCTGCGCCGCGCCCGAAACTTGGGCCCATGATCTCCAGAATGTTGTAGTTGGCGAAAAGAGCAGCCTTCATTTCAAACTGTAGCCACTTGTAAATATAAAAACAAAAGATAGAAATTCCTATTTTTTTGTCACACCTCATGACTTTCTCCCTCGATGACTCCGAAATTATATCATGGGATACCAGCGAACAAATGGGTTTAAATGTACAGTTCAAACCCTTAGTTAGAATCATGGAGTGAAGAATTTCAGACAAGTGTTTTAAGCATTCATACGTTGATCTCACATGGCACCATGTCAGGGCTAATGTCTTTCTGGAATCTGTCCATTCCTCTGTAACTGGTTTTCTTCTAGTTCCCCAATATCTCTTATCATCAACAGGAAGCATAAGCAGAATACTCAGTGCTGTTGAAGTAAAGCTTTAGTCAATACCAGGCATTACCTACATTACGCCCCATTCTTCCTGAGGTTATGCATATATGAGACAGCCTTCTGACATCAATTTGTGTTTACTGTTACCATCATTCAACACATTGGTGATGAAAACACCACAGATGGAATGTTTTCCGTTCCACTGAATGTAATACAGTTCTTATTTTTAGTGCAAAGAGAGGAACAAATTGCAATTATATAGCACCATTCATTACCTCAGGATGTCCCAAAATGAAATACTTTTGAAGCGTAATCACTGTTGTAATGTGGGGAAATGCACCAGCCAATTTGCACACAGCAGGGTCCCAAAAACAGCAATGAGACAACTGACTAGATAATCTGTTCGATTGATATTGGTTGAAGGCTAAATGTTTTCCAAAATACTCCTCTGCTCTTTTTCATATAATTCCATGGAATCCTTTACATCTGTCTAAAAGGACAGATGGGACTTTAGTTTAACATCTGATCCTAGAAATCTCCGACACTGCAGCACGTCCTCAGAATTGCACTGAAGTTAGATGGTTGTGGATTGAAGATCTACTTGTGAAACATAAGTGTATAAGCTAGGCTGAACCAACAATGTTCTGCCACAGAACCAAGGCTGACACTTAATGTGCTTCAGTTTAGCACGAGAGCTAGATTTGGCAATAAACCAAATAAAATAGTTTGAAATGTGATATGTTTAAGTATATGTGGAATAGCGGCCCTTCGATCCTCTGGTGATGCCATTTTGTAGGTTGCGAGGTTCAGCAACTGCCTACCATTTACAATCGACCTTATTTTCCCACGTTGTATGCGATTCGGGGGCAGATAGGCAGGCCGCCACTCAAGCTGACCTAAGGACCGGGTTAAAAGAGCCAGAGTTGGTTAGATTGGGAATTGATGCCCTAATTATTTAAATATAATTTTAAAATAATAATTTCTCGCATTTATATACCACCTTTCACAATCTCAGCACTTTACAGCCAATTAAGTACTTTGTGAATTGTAGTCACTTCTGTTGATATGTCCTTACTATACAGTACAAATGCACACGAGGCCCATACAAGAGAGAAGGTCACTCTGTGACCAGTAACCTTTATTCCAGCACTGAAGTAATGAAGGTGGGTGGAGCTTCCCCTTTTAAACCTGAAAGTCCAGGTTCGGAGTGTCTCCCACAAGTTCACCACCTAGTGATCAATGTTCTTACGGTGTACAAATTAGGTCAGTTTATACATGGATTACAATGACAGTTGAATACATACATCACCTCCCCGCCAAAGTCTTACTGGGATCATAGGTTAAGTCTCTCTGGTGGTTTACACTCCCTTGTAGAGCGCCTGAGTTGGGGCTCCGGTTGTTGGGCGCTGGCCTGAGTGTCTGCTGTTTGCGGTGCCTCAGGCCTGTCCGGACTGACACAATGACTGGGCTCTCCTCCACTTGGTTCCAGTGTTTGGTCACCTGTGGTGGAGTGAACTCTACATCGTGTTCTTCCTCTACTTCTTCTATGAGGTTGCTGAACTTCCTTTTTGTTTGATGCACGTGTTTGCGGCAGATTTGTCCATTGGTACGTTTAACTACCAGAATCCTATTCCCCTCTTTGGCAATCACAGTGTCTGCGAGCCATTTGGGCCCTGCAGCGTAGTTGAGGACAAAGACAGGGTCATTGACATCAATACATCGCGCCCTCACATTCCCGTCATGGTAGTCACATTGTGACCGGTGCCTGCTCTCAACAATTTCATTCATGGTGGGGTGTGTGAGGGATAACCTGGTTTTGAGCGTCCTTTTCACTAGCAACTCTGCGGGTGGAACCCCTGTGAGTGAGTGTGGTCGGGATCTATTGGCCAACAGGAGGCGTGATAAGCGGCTTTGTAGGGAACCCCCTTGGATTCTGAGCATCTCCTGTTTGATTATCTCCCCTGTTCGTTCCGCCTGGCCGTTTGAGGCTGGCTTAAACAGTGCCGTTCTGACATGGTTGATATCATTTCCTGCCATGAAGTCCTGGAACTCAATGCTTGTAAAGCACGGGCCATATTCGCTGACCAAGACGTCCAGTAGACCATGGGCGGCGAACATTGCCCGTAGATTTCCTACCATGGCAGAGGATGTGCTTGAATTGAGAATGTCACACTCGATCCATTTGGAGTAGGCGTCTACCACAACCACAACTAACAACATTTTTCCCATGAAGGGACCTGCATAGTCCACATGGATGCATGACCATGGCTTGGCGGACCAGGACCAGGGGCTAAGGGGGGCTTCCCTGGCGCATTGCCCAGCTGGGCACACGTGTTGCACCTGCGAACACAAAGTTCCAGATCTGCATCCCTGGCCACCAAACGTGTGACCTGGCAATTGCCTTCATCATGACAATGCCCGGGTGCTCCTTGTGGAGTTCTCGGATGAACACCTCTCAGCCCATCTGGGGCATGACTACTCAGTTACCCCATAGTAGGCAATCGGCCAGAATTAAGAGTTCATCCTTGCGCCTGTGAAATGGTTTAAATTCCTCAGGGCATGCCCCGTACGTGGCTGCCCAGTCCCCATTCAGGACACATTTCTTGACTGAAGACAGTAGTGGGTCTCTATTAGTCCAGACTTTGATCTGACAGGCTGTCACGGGTGAGCCTTCACTTTCGAAAGCTTCAACAGCCATGACCATCTCAGCAGCATGCTCGGTTGTCCCCTCAGTGGTGGCTAGTGGGAGCCTGCTTAGTGCATCGGCGCAGTTTTCAGTGCCGGTCTGTGCCGAATTGTATAGTCATAGGCGGCTAACGTGACTGCCCACTTCTGTATGCGGGCCGACGCATTTGCATTTATGACCTTGTTGTCGGCCAAAAGGGATGTAACGGGTTTGTGATCTGCCTCCAGCTCAAATTTCCTGCCAAACAGGTACTGGTGCATTTTTTCTACTGCATATACACATGCAAGCACTTCCTTTTCTACCATCCCGTAGCCCCTTTCTGCCTGGGACAGACTCCTGGAGGCATAAGCTACCGGCTGTAACTGACCCTTGGCATTAACATGCTGCAACACACACCTGACCCCATAAGACGACGCATCGCACATTAAAACAAGTTTCTTACATGGCTCATATAGCGTTAACAGATTGTTGGAGCATAACAAATTGCGTGCTCTGTCAAAAGCCATTTCCTGGCTGTCCCCCCAGACCCATTCGCAACCTTTGCGTAGGAGCACGTGTAGCGGCTCTAACAATGTCCTCAATTTGGGAAGAAAGTTACCAAAACAGTTCAGGAGCCCCAGGAACGAACGCAGCTCCGTCGTGTTATGGGGTCTGGGTGCTCTCTGGATCGCTTCCGTTTTGGACACAGTAGGTCTGATCCCATCTGCTGCTACCCTCATCCCCAGGAATTCTACCTCTGGAGCTAGGAAGACATACTTCGCCTTTTTCAGTCGCAAAGCTACCCGGTCCAGTCTGCGTAGCACCTTCTCCAGGTTGTGGAGGTGTTCTTCAGTATCACAACCCGTGATGAGGATGTCGTCTTGAAAAACCACCGTCCTTGGAATTGACTTCTTATGATCTTTTTAAATGGTGGAGCAGGCTCGAGGGGCTAGATGGCTTACTCCTGTTCCTAATTCTTATGTTCTTATGTTCTTATGTTCCTATGACTTGAGGAGACTTTCCATGTTTCGTTGAAAGATCGCGGCGGCTGAGCGAATCCTGAACAGACATCTGTTGTACTCTTGTGTGTCGTGATGGTGGTCAGCTTCTTCGACTCACTCGCCAGCTCCTGGGTCAAGTAAGCTGAGGTCAGGTCCAATTTTGAAAAAGGTTTGCCACCAGATAGTGCCGCAAAGAGGTCCTCCGCTCTCGGTAGCGGGTACTGGTCTTGGAGTGACAACCGATTAATGGTGGCCTTGTAATCACCACATATCCTGACCGACCCATCCGCCTTGAGCACTGGCACAATCAGGCTCGCCCAGTCACTGAATTCAACTGGCGAGATGATGCCTTCCCTCAGCAGGCGGTCCAATTCGCATTCTATCTTTTCCCACATCACGTACGGCATCGCTCTGGCCTTGTGGTGTACTGGCCTGGCGTCCGGGTTTATGTGAATCACTACCTAGGTCCCCATGAAAGTGCCAATGCCGGGTTGAAATAGTGAATCAAATTTGTCCAGGACTTGTGAGCATGATATTCGTTCCACAGAAGAAATTGCTTTGACATCACCCCATTTCCAGTTCACGGCAGCAAGCCAACTCCTCCCCAGCTGTGCGGGACCATCCCCCGGGACAATCCAGAGTGGCAACCTGTTCTCCGAATCTTTGTGGGTCATGACTACCGTGGCACTGCCTAGCACCCGAATGATCTCCTTTGTATATGTCCGTAGCTGTGCGTCAATTGGCAATAATTTTGGCCTCCTGGCCTCGGACGCCCAAAACTTGTCGAAATGTTTGATATTCATCAGGGACTGGCTGGCCCCCGTGCCTAGCTCCATTGATACTGGGATGCCATTGAGGAGCACTTTCATCATTATCGGTGGCGTCCTGGTGTATGAACTGTATATGTGCTCCACATGAACCCGCTGAACTTCAGCTTCCAGCAATTTCCCCCAGTGTCCATTTGGCCTTGTACGGCTTACATCAGGCCCGTCCTCCTCGTACATCAACCTGACTGCAGGCTTCCTGCACATACGCGCCAAGTGACCGCTGACATTGCAATTTCTGCAGGTGTATTACTGGTACCTTCAAGCTCTGGCTGTGTGTTTGCCTCCATACCTCCAACATGAGCCGTTGTTGGAAACAAAAGGTCCATTACCAGTCGATCATCTCTGACTGTCTCTGTAACTGTCCTTAAACAGACCATTGACAGTTGTTGATGGCCCCATTACTGGCCGCATTGTCCCTTGCGATGGCATGAATCGCCGTTCAGCTAGCCATTGTCTCTGTTGAATTCCCCTTTTGGGTTCGACTACATGCTCGGGCATGTCCGATTGCCCTTGTCTGCCTGGAGAACTGTGTGCCGCATTAACAATGTTGACTCCCAGTCCATTTGTTGCATTTAAACCAAGATTTTTATCAAACATCATTCTGGTCTCTTCCTCCCCTGAGATGAATGTCTGGGCCATCAAAGCCACTGTTTCCAGGGTCAAGTCTTTGGTCTCAATCAGTTTCCTGAAAACCCCAGCATGCCCGATGCCCTCAATAAAAAAGTCTCGCAGCATCTCCACTCTGCACGCATCTGGGGACTTACATAGGCTCGCCAGTCGCCGGAGGTCTGCCACGAAGTCTGAAACGCTTTGCCCTTTTCGCCGCCGGTGCATGTTAAACCGGTGTCTCGCCATGTACATGCTGCTTGCTGGTTTAAAGTGTTCCTCGATCAACTTACTGAGCTCTTCAAAAGTCTTGTCCGCCGGCTTCTCTGACACTAGAAGATCCTTCATCAGGGAGTACGTCCTGGATCCACAAACCATCAGGAGATGCGCCCTATGTTTGTCGGCCGAATCCTGTCCCAGCCATTCCTTAGTGACAAAACTTTGCTGTAGTCTCTCAATAAAATCGTCCCAATCATCACCAACACAGTATCTCTCGTCTGTGCTGCTAGTGGCCATGCTCGCGTGGTTTAAATCCCAGTTTCTCGTCGCCAATGATATGTGCTTACTATACAGTACAAATGCACACGAGGCCCATACTTGAGAGAAGGTCACTCTGTGACCAGTAACCTTTATTCCAGCACTGAAATGATGAAGGTGGGTGGAGCTTCCCCTTTTATACCTGAAAGTCCAGGTTAGGTGTGTCTCCCACATGTTCACCACCTAGTGGTCAATGTTCTCACGGTGTACAACTTAGATCCTTTTATACATGGATTACAATGACAGTTGACTACATGACAGCTGTAATGTAAGAAACTTTAACGTTTTTCTTGATGAGAAATGAGGAATATTTAAAGTTAATAATCAAAGTCAACAACTCCATTAACATTCAGGGTATCTTTTCTTTAGTTTTTACAATTTTCTATTTTCAGAAAAACGTTACTCAAACTGCTTGGCTAAACACCTTTCATATCTTTTCAGCCGGACTATTGTCTGATAGTTTTGATTGACTAGACTCAAACTGTGTTACTCCCTTTACATCACAACTGGACAGAACTAAAATTGAGGCATTTCGGAAACTATCCTAATATCCTAAAACTGTGAGAGACACCCTCTTGAAATCTAAGGGAAGTAAAGCCACAATGAGAAAAATTACATTTATAATAAAGTTTCAAACTGCTTCCCTTTCTTAGTTAACTGCTGGCGATGTTTAAATTGCTCCATTCCTTTAAATAAATAATGGTTAATTGGAACAAGTGATATGCAAATAATTATGAGTAAGGTGAGTCTGGTAAATCAGAAGTCAAGAAAATCAAGGCTGACTTTTTTTACAATGCCTCATGACTGTAGTAAACAGTACAAGACTCTTAGGGAGAGAAATACGGGGCATTTGTGCCTCCTGTTAGTGCCCTTGGATGATGCTAACGGGGCACAAATGACTTTTCCCAAGCACGGCGCCGCTAACGACTGCCGTCAAATTCCATGGGAGTTTAACGGTGGCGGTAACCAGTGGCACTTCACTCCGCTGCGTCGACAATGACAACGTCATCACCATGCGCAGCGACCCATATTCATCCCAGAGCGAAAATTCGTAGCACCCCCTGAAGCTGCTGCAGCCTGTAGGCCACTCGCGGGGCGCAAATTAAAGGGGAGGTGACAATTGGAAAAAAATGGCCGCCTTACCGGTTGCCGTCTTCTTCATGATGGATCGTGGGGTTGGTGCCGTGATCTTGCAGCCTGGCATGCCACTTGTGTGCCAGGCTGCTGCCATGGCATCCCTCTCCCTGGTGATCCAGGTAGGGACCCGTTTCTCCCCTGCCGAGTCGGCAGCTTGGCCCTTCCCTTTAATGAAGGGGAGGGCCCTGTCTATGCGGCAACGCTAGGCATCCCACCACGTAGCGCTGTGCCCCTCACTGAGTCGTTCTGCCCTGCCCGCGCCCCACAGAGCAAGTGGAGTGGGATATTTTGCGCTCCACTTGCTCTGGGAGAGTAGTAACCCAAATAAAGGCTGCGGGGCAGGCCTTCCGCTCCTGGCGCAAGAACTCCCGTCTCACGGCTGTTACCGCCCCCAAACAAGGCCCTACGCAATTTACAAAACATATGAAAAAGGAGGAGGTGTAGGCCATTTGGCCCCTCGAGCCTGTTCCGCCATTCAATAAGATCATGACTGATCTGATCCTGGCCTCAACTCCACTTTCCCGCCCACTCCCCATAACCCTTGACTCCCTTATCATTCAAAAATCTATCTATCTCCACCTTAAATATATTCAATGACCCAGCCTCCACAGCTCTCTGGGGCAGATAATTCCAAGGATTCACGGCCCTCTGAGAGAAGAAGTTCCTCATCATTTCCGTTTTAAATGGGCGAGCCCTTATTCTGAAACTATGCCCCCTAGTTCCAGATTCCCCCACTGCGAGAAACATCCTCTCTGCATCTACCCTGTCAAGCCCCCTCAAAATCTTATGCATTGCAATAAGATCACTTCTCAGTCTCCTCAACTCCAATGAGTATAGGCCTAACCTGCTCAACCTTTCTAGATATGACAACCCCTTCATCTCAGGAATCAACCTCATGAACCTTCTCTGAACTGCCTCCAATGCAAGTATATCCTTCCTTAAATAAGGAGACCAAAACTGTACGCAGTACTCCAGATGTGTTCTCACCAATATTCTGTACAGTTGTAGCACGACTTCTCTGCTTTTATACTCCATCCCCCTTGCAATAAAGGCCAGCATTCCTAATTACTTGCTGTACCTGCTTGCCAACTTTTTGTGCTTCATGTACAAGGACCCCCAGATCCTTCTGTACCACCACATTTTGTAATATCTCCCCATTTAAATAATAATTTGCTTTTTTATTTTTCGTACAACAGTGGATAACCTCACATTTTCCCTCATTATATTCCATGGGGCCAAACTTGGTCAAGGCCTCCGCCCACCCAAGATGGCCGCCGAGGTACCGGACGGTACTTTCGGCGGGGTTTTCATCGCTGAGGTCCCTCAAAGGTCGGCGGGCGGCAAATCAACGACGTACACCGCCAATCTGTGCGACAGCGGGCGGCAGGTCTCATTCTCGGCGGCAGAGGCGCTTGCCGCCCAATGCCACCAAGGATGGAGTCGGGCCCACGAAGGGGCGAAGAGGTAAAAATAAAAATCATCACCAACCAAAACAAACATCTGAGGACCTTCAGGGAACCCCATCCAGGTAAAGAAATAATTTTAAAACATTCCACTTATCTGTTTTACAAGATCTTGACACGCACCATTCAGGACAGAGCAGCATCCATGCAGCGGTCCACTGCCGTCATGTCGACGACTCCTGCCCGCACCAATCTGGCATCTCAGCGGGCAGGAAGCTACTTACGTGCATCAGCCGTCCGCTAACGTTGACGGGCGCTCTCCCCTCCCGCCCGCTTAAGGCCACGTCGAAAGTGGCACTAGGCGATTCAAGCAGAGGAATGTCAGCGGCAATGGGCGGTAAGTTCATCAAAATCGGCCTCCATTTACCAAATTTTAGCCCACTCACTTAGCCTGTCTATATCCCTTTGTAGATTCTTTGCATCCTCCTCACAACTTGCTTTCCCACCTATCTTTGTATCATCAGCATATATTCCCCCCTTATTCTCATCAAGTATTAATGATGAAGTAGCTCAAGTGCCAAAACAAGAGGCTGTGTTAAGCGATTCAGTTACTTACGGTGGAGTGCTGATCTAGCAATATCCAGCGAGGCCTAACAGGGAGCGAGGGGGAGCTGGGATGATATGCAAATGATATGCAAGTCCATTCTGTTATTTTAACATTGCTGCTTCAACAAAGCTTTCACTTTCACCCCTCTCCATATCATTGACTGCAATGGAAATGAATACCAGGCGTTGCATATAATGGGCAGCCGATTCAATACCACCCGTTTTGTGGCACTGCCCAAGATGAACTTCTAGCCTATAAACTTTAATATACATTGACTAATAACAGTATTAGATTTTATATAAAAGATTCCACTAAATGGCGAGCAATTAATACAACTTATCTCATCATCACCATCATAGGCAGTCCATCGGAAATGAGGAAGATTTGCTTCCACTCTTAAAATGAGTCCTTAGGTGGCTGAACAGTCCAATACTGAGAGCCACAGTCCCTGTCACAGGTGGGACAGATAGTCGTTGAGGGTAAGGGAGCATGGGACAGATTTGCTGCACGCTCTATCCGCTGCCTGCACTTGATTTCTGCATGCTCTCGGCGATGAGACCCAAGGTGCTCAGCGCCCTCCCGGATGCATTTTCTCCACTTAGGGTGGTCTTTGGCCAGGGACTCCCAGGTGTTTATCTTTCTATGAAGTCTCGTTCAAGTTGATCAGACTTGTAATCTTTCATGAATGAGCTTCTGACTACCCTGGACCTTTAAGATAAACATGCCACATTCTTATACTATTCGACTACCTTGAGCTGCGTCTACGCACAACACATGCATGTCATCATCATTGTCATGTATTCAACCAGCATTGTAACCCATGTATAAACTGACCTAAGTTGTACACCGTGAGAACACAGACCACTAGGTGGGAGACACTCCTAACCTGGACCTTCAGGTATAAAAGGGGAAGCTCTACCCACCTTCATCACTTGAGTGCTAAGGAATAAAGGACAGGTCACAGACTGATCTTCTCTCAAGCATGGGCCTCGTGTGCATTTATACTGTGTAGTAAGGACGTATCAATGGCGACAAGAAACTGGGATTTAAACCACGCGAGCATGGCCACTAGCAGAACAGACGAGAGGTACTGTGTTAAGGAATGGTTGGGACAGAGATTCAACATTGTTAAAGCAGCACACAGTTCTCCAGGCAGACAAGGACAGTCAGGCATGCCCCAACATGTAGTCGAACCCAGAGGGGGAGTTCGACAGAGACAATGGCAAGCTGAACAGCGATTCACGCCATTGCAAGGGACAATGCGGCCAGTAATGGGGCCATCAACACCTGTTAATGGTGCACTCAAGGACAATAACAGGGGCAGTCAGGGACGATCGACTGGCAAGGGACCTTTTGTTTCAAACCGCAACTCATGCTGGAGGCGTGGAGGCATACATTCAGCCGGAGTTTGCAGAGATGAGCAAAATACCTGCAGAAATTGCAGAAATGGACACTGGGGGAAATCGCTGGAAGCTGAAGTTCAGCGAGTTCATGTGGAACACGTATACAGTTCATACACCAGGACGCCACCGATAATGATGAAAGTGCTCCTCAATGGCATCCCAGTATCAATGGAGTTAGACACGGGTGCCAGCCAGTCCCTGATGGGTATCAAACAGTTCGAAAAGTTGTGGGCATCCAAGGCCAGGAGGCCAAATTTATCGCCGATTGACGCACAGCTACGGACTTACACAAAGCAGATCATTCCGGTGCTAGGCAGCGCCACGGTAGTCGTGACCCACAAAGATTCGGAGAACAGGTTGCCACTCTGGATTGTCCCAGGGGACGGTCCCGCACTACTGGGGAGGAGTTGGCTTGCTGTCATGAACTGGAAATGGGGCGATGTCAATGCAATTTCCTCTGTGGAGCGAGTATCATGCTCACAGGTCCTGGACAAATTTGACTCATTATTTCAACCCGGCATTGGCACTTTAATGTGGGCCAAGGTAGTGATTCACATAAACCCGGACGCCAGACCAGTACACCACAAGGCCAGAGCGGTGCCGTACGTGATGTGGGAAAAGATAGAAGGCGAATTGGACCGCCTGTTGAGGGAATGCATCATCTCGCCAGTCGAATTCAGTGACTGGGCGAGCCCGATTGTGCCGGTGCTCAAGGCGGATGGGTCGGTCAGGATATGTGGCGATTACAAGGCCACCATCAATCGGGTGTCACTCCAAGACCAGTACCCATTACCGAGAGCGGAGGACCTCTTTGCGACGCTTTCCGGTGGCAAACTTTTTTCAAAATTGGACCTGACCTCAGCTTACATGACCCAGGAGCTGGCGAGTGAGTCGAAGAAGCTGACCACCATCACGACACACAAGGGGTTGTTTGAGTACAACAGATGTCCGTTCGGGGTTCGCTCGGCCGCCGCGATCTTCCAATGAAATATGGAAAGCCTCCTCAAGTCGATTCCAGGGACGGTGGTTTTTCAGGACGACATCCTCATTACGGGTTATGATACTGAAGAACACCTCCACAACCTGGAGGAGGTACTACGCAGACTGGACCGGGTAGGTCTGTGACTGAAAAAGGCGAAGTGCGTCTTCCTAGCTCCAGAAGTAGAATTCCTGGGGATGAGGGTAGCAGCAGACGGGATCAGCCCTACTGCGTCCAAGACGGAAACGATCCAGAGAGCACCCAGACCCCGTAACACGACGGAGCTGCGTTCGTTCCTGGGGCTCCTGAACTATTTTGGTAACTTTCTTCCCAAATTGAGCATGCTGCTAGAGCCGCTACACGTGCTCCTACGCAAAGGTCGCGAATGGGTCTGGGGGGACAGCCAGGAAAGGGCTTTTAATAGAGCACGCAATTTGTTATGTTCCAACAATCTGTTAACGCTATATGACCCATGTAAGAAACTTGTGTTAACGTGCGATGCGTCGTCCTATGGTGTCGGGTCTGTGTTGCAGCATGTCAATGCCAAGGGTCAGTTACAGCCGGTAGCTTATGCCTCCAGGAGTCTGTCCCAGGCAGAAAGGGGCTATGGGATGGTCGAAAAGGAGGCGCTCGATTGTGTATATGCGGTAAAGAAAATGCACCAGTACCTGTTTGGCCGGACGTTTGAGCTGGAGACAGATCACAAACCCCTAACGTCCCTTTTGGCTGACAACAAGACCATAAATGCAAACGCATCGGCCCGCATACAGAGGTGGGCACTCACGTTAGCTGCCAATGACTACACAATTCGGCACAGACCGGTCACTGAAAACTGCGCCGATGCACTCAGCAGGCTCCCACTAGCCACCACTGAGGGGGCTACCGAGCATGGTGCTGAGATGGTCATGGCTGTTGAAGCTTTCAGAAGCGAAGGCTCACCCGTGACAGCCCGTCAGATTAAAGTCTGGACAAATAGAGACCCGCTATTGTCTCTAGTCAAGAAATGTGTCCTGAATGGGGACTGGGCAGCCACGTACAGGGCATGCCCTGAGAAATTTAAACCATTTCACAGGCGCAAGGATGAACTCTCGATTCAGGCCGATTGCCTACTGTGGGGAAACTGCGTAGTCATGCCCCAGATGGGCAGAGAGGTGTTCATCAGAGAACTCCACAATGGGCACCCGGGCATTGTCACGATGAAGGCAATTGCCAGGTCACACGTTTGGTGGCCAGGGATAGACGCAGATCTGAAACTTTGTGTTCGCAGGTGCAACACGTGTGCCCAGCTGGGCCATGCGCCCAGAGAAGCCCCCCTTAGCCCCTGGCCATGGCCCGCCAAGCCTTGGTCACACATCCATGTGGACTACGCAGGTCCTTTCATGGGAAAAATTTTTTTGGTTGAGTAGACGCCTGCTCCAAATGGATCGAGTGTGACATTTTAAATTCAAGTACATCCTCTGCCACGGTAGAAAGTCTACGGGCAATGTTCGCCGCCCACGGTCTACTGGACATCTTGGTTAGCGACAATGGCCCGTGCTTCACAAGCACTGAATTCCAGGACTTCATGGCAGGCAATGGAATTAACCATGTTAGAATGGCACCGTTCAAGCCGGCCTCAATAGGTCAGGCAGAACGAGCAGTGCAGATAATCAAACAGGGGATGCTCAGATTCCAAGGGGGTTCCCTACAAACCCGCTTATCATGCCTCCTGTTGGCCTATAGATCCCGACCACACTCACTCACAGGGGTTCCACCCGCAGAGCTACAAATGAAAAGGATGCTCAAAACCCGATTATCCCTTATACATCCCACCATGAAAGAAATTGTCGAGAGCAGGCGCCAGTCACAATATCACTGCTATGACAGGAATGCGAGGGCGCGATGTATTGATGTAAATGATCCTGTTTTTGTCCTCAACTACGCTGCAGGGCCCAAATGGCTCGCAGGCACTGTGGTTGCCAAAGAGGGAAATAGGATTCTGGTAGTTAAACTTACCAATGGACAAATCTGCCGCAAACGTGGATCAAACAAAAAGGAGGTTCAGCAACCCCATAGAAGAAGCAGAGGAAGAACACGAAATAGAGTTCACTCCACCACAGGTGACCGAACACCGGAACCAAAGGGAGGAGAGCCCAGTCACTGTGGGCAGTCCGGACAGGCCTGAGGCACTGCAAACAGCAGACACTCAGGCCAGCGCCCAACAACCGGAGCCCCAACTCAGGCGCTCTACAAGGGAGCGTAAACCACCAGAGAGACTCAACCTGTGATCCCAATAAGACTTTGGGGGGGGAGGTGATGTCATGTATTCAACCAGCATTGTAACCCATGTATAAACTGACCTAAGTTGTACACCGTGAGAACACTGACCACTAGGTGGGAGACACTCCGAACCTGGACCTTCAGGTATAAAAGGGGAAGCTCCACCCACCTTCATCACTTGAGTACTAAGGAATAAAGGACAGGTCACAGACTGACCTTCTCTCAAGCATGGGCCTCGTGTGCATTTATACTGTGTAGTAAGGACGTATCAATCATCATCATCGGCAGCCCCTTGAAATCGAGGAGGACTTGCTTCCACTCTAAAAGTGAGTTCTTAGGTGACTGAACAGTCCAATGTTCATGCATCGGTGTATGTTTGCTGAGGCCACATATTTAGGTGTTTACCCCGCATCTAATCTCTCAGCCTTCATCTCCGTTCTACAAGCTTTGTTTTTGGTCCTTTAAGTGCACAAGCCAAATGGCCTTGCATGTGGTTCCTTCGTAACTGTTCCCTTATCTTGGAATGGGCCGTCTCTTAACCTGGGTGTTTATCATTCTCTTTCTTTTGCGTTTCCAAACTGGCTTTATTCATGCCTTTCTCCTTTCCTCCGCATTCACTCTTGGGCTAAGATGATAAAAAGCATGATGGGATACTTTGACCAATTTAAACTATTTTAAGATATTTTAATACACAAACAGCAAAGTGATAATTGGCTCAATAATCTGTTCTAGTGATGTTGGTTGAGGGATAAATATTAACCAGTTCACTGGGCAAACTCTCCTGCTCTTCTTCAAAATAGTCTCATGGGATCTTTTACACCCCTGAAAAGACAGTTTTACATCTCATTGAATGATGGCACCTCTGACACTGCAGCATTCTCTCAGTACTGCATGTAGCGTGTGACCTGAAAGTAAAAATATTGGCGCCCACCTCCCCCCCCCACTCCCCTCGCCTCCCCCGACCTGCGAGAAGACAGCATCAACAGGCGGGGTATAAGTAAAAGAGCTAGTCACTGCAGGGAGTGGCACGAGCTGACCCAGGATTGTGACCACTTCCAGAAGGGCGACTGGACTGACATCACTGGAGTCCAGGCAGCCCATTGGAGCAGCG
Organism: Pristiophorus japonicus; assembly: GCF_044704955.1. Taxonomy (NCBI): domain Eukaryota; kingdom Metazoa; phylum Chordata; class Chondrichthyes; family Pristiophoridae; genus Pristiophorus; species Pristiophorus japonicus. Next base: position 90,071,970 of record NC_091982.1, on the reverse strand, counting down.
TCCGAGCCCAGCGGGGGGCTGAGATCCAGGCCCAGCAGGTGTGGCGGTCGAGCCCAGCGGGGGGCTGAGATCCGGGCCCAGCGGGAGACTGAGATCCAAGCCCAGCAGGGGTCTGAGAGCCAGGCCCAGCAGGTGTGGAGGTCGAGCCCAGCGGGGGGCTGAGATCCGGGCCCAGCGGGAGACTGAGATCCAAGCCCAGCAGGGGCCTGAGAGCCAGGCCCAGCAGGTGTGGAGGTTGAGCCCAGCGGGGTCGGAGGCCGAATCCAGCAAGGGGTAGCGTTAGATTCCCAGCAAGAGGCGGCATTCGAGCCCAGTGAGGGGTGGCGTTCAAGCCCAGCGAGGGGCGATGTCAAGCCCAGCGTGGGAGGTGTTCGAGCCCAGCGAGGGGTGATGTCAAGCCCAGCGTGGGAGGTGTTCGAGCCCAGCGAGGGGTGATGTCAAGCCCAGTGTGGGAGATGTTCGAGCCCAGCGAGGGGTGATGTCAAGCCCAGCGTGGGAGGTGTTCGAGCCCAGCGAGGGTTGGCATTAAATGCCCAGCGAGGGGCACCGTTCGAGCCCAGTGAGGGAGGCGTTTGAGCCCAGCGAGGGGCAGAGGTCAAGCCCAGCTAGGTGCGGCGCAGCACATAACAGCAGCGGGGCCGTGGCCCAGGAGCGGCACAGCATTTAGCAGCAGCGGGGTTGGGGCCCAGGGGAGGCACAACAGAGCTTGATCTCCAGTCGTCTTGGTCAATCCTCGCCACTGGACCAAGACCTAGCTCTGTCAAGCCTGTGTGGTAGCTGGTGTGCAATGGTCACCACACGTTAAAAAAAAATCCATGCACAGGCAGCTTCCACCCTTTAAGATGTAACTCATTGTAACACCTGTGAGCCCATCTTTTTTTGGCGTGAAGAGCGTCATCCTCGTCTCGAGGGACTGCCAAGTAGTAGTATTAGTAATAAAAATTGAACTGTAATGGGGGGCATGCAAATGAGCAGGTCTAATATTTTTAGCGGACTCAAGGAAAGGGATAAGGGGAGATGCTTAAACCAGAATGTGTAACTACTATTGATTCAAAGTGGAGAGTGTAAGGTGTGGGAAACCTGCTGGAAAAAGACCACAGAGCATGAGAGACTTAACTGACAGGTGACTAGTGGGAGAGGTTGAACAGTGACATACTGGAAAGTATTCTGATTAAATCTATTATACTCTGTATATTTCCTTCATGTCACCCAGGGCTTCTCTGTTATTATGTTGATGGATGAGTAGAAATTTTTGTCTCTGCAGAAGAGCAACAGGGATGTCTTGGATTCACTATAGATGAGTTAGGGCCAGTAAGAAGAGTCATGATTCACATTTGCATTTATCTTGAAAATAATATTTTTAATGGGGTTATCCCCTTTGTTGCACTTGGAGAATGCTCAGCAAGGAGAAATAAGGGTAGAGACTCCTTTGGGTCAGCTCTCCACCCCCACAAAGCTGTCATGGGATTTCTGACAGTTGCCACACTGGGCGAGGGCCGTCCCGCATCTGTTGTGCATCCGCAGCGTCAGCATGCTAATGAGGCAGGAAGTGCTAATCCCAGCCCATCTACCTCACTTCCCTCTCAATCCACTCATGGAGTGCCCAAATGCAGGGATACTCCCAAAAAATGACAGTAGGTCTTACACCAGGACCATCCGCAGACAGGAGGGTCTGTGGGAATCCTTTGGGAACCCGGAATCCAGCTGTTAGGATGAGTTATGATTTATGATCATAACCCTTCCCTCCCAGAAAAAAGCTTCAGGGTTCATTCTTCAGGCTCTTGACGGGGGGGGGGGGGGGGGGGGGTGGGGCGGTGCGGTAAGTTCTGGCGGGAACCCTGGCCATACAAATCAACTGGACCAAGAAATTTCAATGGACACCTCCCTTCATCGGCACAGCACACTTAAGTTACACTGAGCCTGTCTGGTGCTCAGCCACAGGCTCAAGGGGAAAATTGGCCATCAGGTGTCCATTTCTGTGTCATGTTGGATTGTAAGAACATCTTTCTGATTAATAGAAAAGATCTTTAGACACAATTGTAGGAATCAACTAATGAATATTGTTAATATTTCTGCCAGTTTTTAAGAACTCTGTAAGGGTTGATTCTCCAAGTATGGATGGTCGGGTGGGGAGCCGAGACCACCAGCCTGCATATCAGGAAATCACGGGCACGTATGACTTCTTGCCCCTTGATTTCAATAAACGGAACATTGCAGGCAACGCATCTCACGTTCTCCAACAACAACAACTTTTATTTCTATAAGCACCTTTAACGTAGTAAAATGTCCCACGGCACTTCACATTGGTGTTATAAGACAAAACAAATACATTTTACAACGAGCCACATAAGAAGAAATTATGGCAGATAATCAAAAGAGGTAGGTTTTAAGGAGCATCTTAAAGAAGGAAAAAGAGGTAGAGAGGCGGAAAGGTTTAGGGAGGGAGTTCCAGAACTTGGGGCCCAGGCAGCTGAAGCCACAGCCACCAATGGTTGAGCAGATATAATCAGGGATGCTCAAGAGGACAGAATTTGAGACATCTCATTGGGTTGCAAGGCTGAAAGAGATTACAGAGGTAGGAAGGGACGAGGCATGGAGGGATTTGTAAACAAGGATGAGAATTTTGAAATCAGAGCGTTGCTTAACCAGGAGCCAATGTAGGTCAGTGAGCACAGGGGTGATGGGTGATCGGGACTTATTGCGAGTTAGGACACGGGCTGCTGAGTTTTGGATAACCTTAAGTTTACATAGGGTAGAATGTGGGAGGCCAGCTGGGAGTGCATTGCAGTAATCAAGGCTAGAGGTAACAAAGGCATGGATGAGGGTTTCAGCAGCAGATGAGCTGAGGTAGGGGCATGGGCGGACCATGTTACAGAGGTGGAAATAGGCGATTTTAGTTAATAGCCACGAATATGTGGCCAGAAGCTTATTTTAGGGTCAAATATGACGTCTAGGTTGCGAACAGTCTGGTTTAGCCTCAGACAGATAATAGGGAGAGGGATGGAGTCAGTGTCTAGGGAATGCGGTTTGTGATGGGGACCAAAGACAATGGCTTTGGTCTTCCCAATATTTAATTGGAGAACATTTTTGCTCATCCAGTACTGGATGCTGGACAAGCTGTCTGACAATTTAGAGACCATGGAGGGGTCAATAGAAGTGGTGGAGATGTAGAGCTGGGTGTTATCAGCGTATATGTAGAAATTGATTCCGTATTTTCAGATGATATCACCAAGGACCAGCATAGAGATGAGAAATAGGAAGGGGCCAAGTATAGATCCTCGGGTGACACCAGAGGTAATGATACGGGAGTGGGAAGAGAAGCCATTGCAGGAGATTTTCTGGCTACAATTAGATAGCTTGGAATGGAACCAGGTGAGTGCAGTCCCACCCAGCTGGACGGTGGTGGAGAGGCGTTGTGGTCAACTGTGTCAAAGGCTGCAGACAGGTCCAGGAGGATGAGGAAGGATAGTTTACCTATGTCACAGTCACAAAGGATGTCATTTGTGACTTTGATGAGAACTGTTTCGGTACTGTGGCAGGCGCGGAAACCAGATTGGAGGGATTCAAACATGGAGTTCCGGGAAAGATGACCATGAATTTGGGAGGTGACAACACATTCAAGAAGTTTGGACAGGAAAGGGAGGGTGGAGATGGGGCAGTAGCTTGCAAGTACTGTGGGGTCAAGGGTTGTTTTTTTTGAGGAAAGGTGTGATGACCACAGATTTGAAGGAGAGGGGACAGTATCTGAGGAGAGAGAACCGTTAACAATGTTGGCTAACATGGGAGCCAGAAAAGGAAGTTGGGTGGTCAGCAGTTTAGTGGGAATAGGGTCAAGGGAGCAGGAAGTGCAACTCGTGGACAAGACGAGCTTGGTGAGGTCAAGAGGGGAGATCTGAGAGAAACTAGAGAAAGATGCGAGTTTAGAATTAGAGCAAGGGGGAACCTCAGAGGAACTTTGTCCCCGTGGGCTAGTGGAAGGAAGGGAACTGGGTGAGGCAGATGATCAGACGGTCTCAATCTTTGAGACAAAGAAGTCCATGAGCTCCTCACACTTGTTGAACGTGAGTGTGGTGGAGACAGCAGAGACAGTTTAAGAAGATGGTTAGCAGTAGAGAATAGTAGCCGGGGATTATCTTTGCATTCCAGAATGATTCTGGAATAGTGAGCAGTTTTTGCAGACAAGAATAGGACCAAATAATGCTTTACGTGGTCCAGGCAGATCTGGCGGTGAATGGCTAAACCAGTTGTCCGCCACATCCGTTCAAGTCTGCGCCCCTTGGACTTGAGGGAACAAAGATGAGGACCGTACCAGGGGGAATGGCTAGGGTGAGAGATTTAATGACTTAATTTAATTTAAACAGCAAAGTTTCCCACCAACACGACACACTCAGAAAATCAGGCCAGAACTATTGCTCTTTTTATTCTTGATTCCTCCCACCTAGATGATTATCGCCGACAGGAGGTCTGGACAGATCAATCGATTCTTCTTTAATTTGGAGGAAAAATTTGTTTGAAGCACAGCACAACAGACAGAGCATTTTAGATCAGATAGCATCAATACAGGGGGGTCGATTTTAGCCTGGGCCCATTTTCACCCCAAAGAGGAGGCCCGAGGATCAAATGAAATGAGTCCTTGGGGCTTTCCAGCATACCTGGCATGAGCTGCCAGTGCTGGACGCACCTCTACAAGCTGCTTGTGAGAGCAAAGCCATCGATGTCAGGCCCCCTGCCTCGCCGGGAGAGCAGTTGGAATGGGCTACAGAGGAGAGTGGACCGATTGCGAGTCCTGTGCAATCAGAGGAAGCACTCCTGTTCCTCTGGCTGCAGAGGAATGTTTTTTTAAATTCACCTTAGCATGCTGAAAGCTATTTTAATGAATATACAAACAACACAGGTTTTAAAAAGGAAATTATAGTTTTGTGCCTTCAGAGAAAGTTAAGGCAGAAAGAGGAAAAGGAAGAAAATAAATTATCAAAGTGCCTTATTGTCACGTATGTATGCTTGGGTTTACTAGCCACCAGGTGGCGTCACTGTCGGAGGTCATTGGGCTGTGCACACATGCGTGCCACCCAGGTATAAAAGGCCAGCCATCTTGAAATGTAATCACTTTGGGCTCTAATAAAGTAGAGCCAGGTTTGTACCTGTTCAAAGTTTACAGTATTCAGTCTATTGAGTTATTGCATACACAACATTTGGCGATGATGTAACATGAACCTTCGCATGCAAAAATGAGCACAATTGGAATTCTGGAGTGATTCATGGAGGGAGAAGACCAAGCAGACTTTGTAGCCCGCTTGAACCAGTTATTCGTGGCCAACAAAATGGAGAAAGAGGCAGACGCAGTTCAGCACCGTGCGGACGTCCTCACAGTTTGTGGTCCGAAAACCTATGGACTCATAAAGAATCTCCTCTCGCCCTTAAGTCCAACGGACAAGGACGATGAAACATTGTGTGGTCTGGTACATGACCATCTCAAACCAGATGAAGGCATCATCATCTCAAGATATTGATTCTATACGCACGTTCGTTCTGAGGGCCAGGATGTATCGGAATTCATTGCCAACCTAAGACTTCTAGCTGGACCGCGTAATTTTGAAACTGCGTTGGCAGACATGCTGCGGGACTTCTTTGTAATTGGCATCAACCACGAGGTGATCCTGCGTAAGCTACTGGCGGCGGAAACGCTGGATTTGAGCAAGGCCATCACGATTGCCAAATCATGCATGACGAGGGACAAAAGCTTAAAGCAAATATCATTGAAAAATCGGAACTCAGCAAGTACTGTAAACAAGATAATATTGTCGTTTGTCAGAGCTGCATAAGGCAGGGCCTACCCGACTGCATACACGAAACCTGTGGCTGCTCAAAGTCCGCCAATGGGAATGAATCCGATATCACCATGTTGGTGTTGTGGGGGAAATCATCGGCATCATCAGTGTCAGTTTAAACAGTATATCTGTAAAGGCTCTTCGAGAGTCGGGCATCTCCAGCGTATATGTCCGCAACTGAGCAAGCATGCTGCAAAGCACCACGTGGAGGATGATGACCAGTCTAGCACGGATCCGGATGTGCAATCAGAGATACCAGAGGAGGAAGTGGATGAACTATATTCATTCCTAACAAAGAGCCAACTGATAATGATTAATGTAAAACTTAATGGTGTGCCGGTATCGATGGAATTGGACATACGTGCGAGTCAATCAATAATGAGCCAGAGGACATTCGACAGGCTGTGGGATACTCAGGCTGTGAGGCCTAAGTTAAGTCCAGTCAATGCCAAGTTGCGTACGTACACTAAAGAACTCATAACGGTGATTGGCGGTGCAGTAATCAAGGTGTCACATGAAGGTGCGGTTCATGATTTATCATTATGGATTGTTCCAGGCAATGGTCCAACGCTTTTCGGCAGGAACTGATTAGAAAAAATCAAATAGAACTGGAACAAGATCAAAGCGTTATCGTAGGAGGAGGATACTCCATGTGCTCAAGTGCTGAGCAAGTTCCCCTCACTGTTGGAACCAGGCATCGGCAATTTCACGGGAGCCAAGGTGCAGATCCACGTGGACTCGGATGCAAGACCCGTCCATCATAAAGCTCGGGCGGTTCCGTACATGATGAGGGAGAAGGTCGAAATTGAACTGGACAGACTCCAGCGTGAAGGTGTCATATCACCGGTCGAATTTAACAAATGGGCCAGCCCCATTGTTCCCGTGTTGAAAAGTGCTGGCACTGTCAGGATTTGTGGAGACTGCAAGGTTACGATCAACCGAGTTGATCGGCTGCAGCCATATTTCAGAGGAACATGGAGAGTCTACTGAAGTCCGCCCCCAGAACATTCGTGTTCCAAGATGACATACTGGTCACAAGTTGTGACTCTGCCGAACATCTGAAAAACCTGGAAGAAGTTTTACATCGTCTGGACAAAGTGGGACTCAGTCTGAAATGCTCGAAGTGCGTCTTCATGTTACCGGAAGTCGAATTCCTACAGACTCGAAAACCAAGGCCATCAAAAATGCACCCAAGCCTCAGAATGTGACGGAGCTGCATTCGTTCCTTGGTCTACTCAACTACTCTACTCAACTACTTTGGTAATTTCTTACCTAGGTTGAGCACCTTATTAGAGCCACTGCACATGCTGCTAAGAAAAGGCGACTACTGGGTTTGGAGTGCGTCTCAAGATAAAGCTTTTGGGAAAGCTACTAATCTGCTTTGCTCTAACAAGCTGCTGGTACATTATGAACTGTGTAAGCATCTAGTATTGGCCTGTGATTCTTTGTCATATGGAGTTGGATGTGTGCTCCAACAAGCTAATGAGTCGGGCAAATTACAACCTGTTGCACATGCTTCAAAAAGTTTGTCAAAGGCGGAAAGAGCCTACAGCATGGTTGAGAAAGAAGTACTGGCCTGTGTGTATGGGGTTAAAAAGATGCATTAGTACCTGTTTGGTCTTCGGTTTGAACTGGAAACAGATCACAAGCCACTCATTTCAATGTTTTCGGAAAACAAAGTTATCAATACCAATGCATTGTCCCGCATCCAAAGGTGGGCGCTGACATTATCTGCCTATGATTATGTCATTCGCCATAGACCTGGCACTGAGAATTGTACCGGTGCATTGAGCCGTCTGCAGTTGCCCACACCGATGGAAACGCCACATCCGGCAGACCTACTGTTAGTCATGGATGTTTTTGAAAGTGTAGGAACCCGTCATGGCCCAACAAGTTAAGACCGGGATCTACCAGGACTCAATTTTATTGGTTGTGAAACATTGTATCCTTAGTGGTGATTGGTCTGCCATAACCAAGCAAATATGTGAGGAGACCAAACCTTACGTCCGTCGCAAAGACGAACTATCCATTCAATCAGATTGTATACTGTGGGGTAATCATGTTGTTATGCCCAAGAAAGGCAGAGAGAAATTTGTGCATGATCTACATAGCACGCATCCTGGTATTGTCATAATGAAAGCCATTGCCAGGTCTCATGTATGATGGCCTGGAATTGATTCTGATCTGGAATCATGTGTGCATCAGTGCAACACTTGCATGCAGCTTAGTAAAGCACCAGTGGAATCGCCGCTGAGTCTGTGCTCGTGGCCATCTAAACCATGGTCCAGGATCCACATCAACTTTGCAGGTCCCTTCCTGTGAAAGATGTTCTTAGTTGTGGTGGATGCTTATTCCAAGTGGATAGAGTGTACAATCATGTCATCCAGCACATCCACAGCTACCATTGAGAGCCTTCGTGCCATGTTTGCTATGCATTGTTGTAAGCGACAACGGATCTTGCTTCACCAGTATGGAGTTTCAAGAGTTCATGAAACTCAATGGTATCAAACATGTGAGGTCAGCACCATTCAAACCTGTATCCAATGGGCAAGCAGAGCGTGCGGTCTAAACCATCAAGCAGAGTATGAAATGTGTAACTCAAGGTTCGCTGCAAACTCGCTTGTCATGCATATTGCTTAGTTACAGGACAAGACCCCATACGCTTACCGGGGTCTCCCCTGCTGAACTATTGATGAAGAGATATCTCAAGACCAGGCTCTCTCTTGTCCACCCTGACTTGAATAATCATGTCGAATACAGACGTCAAAGTCAGCAAGGGTATCATGATCGCGTTACTGTGTCACGCGACATTTCTATCAATGATCCTGTGTATGTACTGAATTATGGTCAAGGTCCCAAATGGATCGCCGGTACTGTTACAGCCAAGGAGAGTAACAGAGTGTTTATCGTTAAGCTCAAGAATGGGCAGATGTGCAGGAAACATGTCGATCAGATAAAGCTGCGGCACACAGATGAACCAGAACAGTCTGAGGAAAACACAATCAGTGACAAACCAACCCACCCTCGGTCATCAGAGGACTCCGCTGTCATCAATGAATCTGGACTTTCAATCACTGACATGGTCAATAAATCTGGACTTTCAATCCCTGACGTGGTATTGCCATTCTCATCAGATCGGCTACCCAGCCCCATGCGTAACAGATTCAGAATGCTCGCCCAAGGCTGGAGTTGAACTAAGACGTTCAGCTCGGGAGTGGAAAGCCCCGGACCGTTTCAATTTGTAACAAGATCATTACTAATATCTTAAAGGGGGATATTGTCATGTATGTATGCCTGGGTTTACTAGTCGCCAGGTGGAGCCACTGTCAGAGGTCACTGGGCTGTGTGCACGTGTGTGTGGCCCAGGTATATAAAAGGTCAGCCATCTTGTAATGTGATCACTTTGGGCCCTAATAAAGTTGAGCTAGGTTTGTACCTGTTTGGAGTTTACATTATTCAGTCTATTGAGTTATTGAGCATACACAACACTTATATATTGAATATAATTCGTAGCTGCAGACTGGAAATACTTTTTTGCCTGTAAATTTTTGTAATCTGCAAATCAGTGTTAAATGGACATGAATTCAGAATATAGATATATTACTAGCTAAGTTAATTTGGCATCCAAATTTACCTATTAGTAAGAATGAAGACGAGAAAGGGGACTGCACACTGCACATTGCATCTCATACATCGTAACATGGCAAATAACTAAGATAAATTATTTTAATTTAATCAAATTACTTTCATTCAATACGATTGTATTGAATTCTAATGGACCAAAGACTTTCTCATTCAATCCCACAATATAAGCTGTTAGTTTAGGAACTCTTGCCTATGCATTTTTTCATGTCCTATGACCAGCCTTATACTATGGAACCTGAGCAACAGTACCACAGTTAAAACTCAAATGATATGTTTGAATTACTCCAGTTATTATTTTCTGATACTTTCACATGCATTACAGAAGATTACAGTGACAAAGTGAAAGATTAGACAAGGAGTGAAACCCCTGGCACAATTACTGGCATTAGGTGATCTCGATTGCAGACCTTGAACTTCTTTCAATTTAATATTTTTGGTTGTATAAGTTGCAAATATTGTCACTTAGTTTGAAGAAGTATATGACAATTTGTGATACTTTATGATCAAGACTATCAATCTGCCCCTACTTCCATCTGCCGACACAAACCAATCTCCTGCCTGTCTAGTGTGCAACATAATCCACCTCTTCAGCCCACTCCATGGCCCTTCCTACGTTTCCCACATAGATTTACTGCTGCTCCTCCCTGCTACAGCTCTGGTGGGGGTAATTTTGACTCGAGTGACGGTGTAAAATGGGCGACAGTGAATCAGCAGCCCGTTAACTTCAGCGGAAATGAAAGCTGAGAGCTGTCAACGAGGCTGCTGATTCGTTATTGCCCATTTTACACTATTGCCCAAAGACAAATAAACCCTGGTGAGATATGGAAATTGTCTGCATTCCTTAAGAGCAGTTGACGTTTTTTCTTTCAGTTCTACCCGGTACAATGTAAGCCTCATTTAATATTAGTCACCTTGCAATGGGTTTTCTACCTCTTGTCATCTGCATTCTGCATATGCATTTGCAAATATGAGAAACAGAAAGAGAGTGTGGATGGACATGTGAAGTACTCTGCACTCTGGATCAGTCAGGGTCAGCTCATCTGTTCCCATTAAAATCAGATAGCAACAAAGTTAATATAAAATAGGTCTCGGGTATCACATAGTTTGTAAATGTACCTGGCAACAAAGACTTAAAGGAATGCAATAGTGTCACTACTGGTGTGGAATGTACTTTCAATGTTAGTGATTGACATAGAGACCACGTCAACATTTAAGAATAGCTCAGATAGCTTGATGAAGGAAAGGGGAATAAAACGATATAGGAACAGAGTGGATTTGTGGGATTAAGACTTCTGTTCATGAGAATAAACACCGACATGAACAGCCAGGTTCTGTGTTATAATTCCTATGTAATCCAATGAAATCAAAGTTTTACAAGAATAGAAAATGATTTGACATTGTGCATTAAAGATATTGCAGCCACATTGCCTTTCCAGTTCTGTCTTCTGAAATCTTGATAAATACATTTACTCTGTATTCACTTTTCACATTGATGGATAATGGTTTTCTTATCTATCTTCAATCTTAGGCTGGATTTTCGGTTGGATTGTGCCTCTGTTAGCGCCCCGCCAGGAAATTTGGTGCTAGTTTTGCGGCGACGCTGAGCAGTATCACTTGGGAGTGTCGCGTCGGTGTGCAACAGCCCCGGATTCGACGGAGATGCGATTATTTGCTTGGAGTGGCGCGCGTTGTGCCTCGTAGTGACACCGCCAGAGAAAGCTGGCATGCAGAGCTGCCCCGGGATGCTAAGGGAAGGAATTATTGAAAAGGGTAAATTAAATGATATTTCATTGGGGTTTTTTTGCAATTGGGGGAAATACTTTATCGGGAAAGTTTGTTGTGCTTTTTGTTCCAATTTCTTTTTGTTGCAGGGAGGCCTCTCTTAGGGTGCTCTGAAGCCGGTTCTTTAGCAACAGATTTTCAGTTGCTCACCCGGCCTAGTGCCCTAAGGGAAGTGTAGGACACCTCCCTTAGCGTTCCACTCTTCTCTCAGGGCGCAGCAAACACATTGTTTGGGTGCCGTCGGAAGCCATTTTTCGGCACAAAATTTATCGTTCCACCGCCATTAACGCCCTAAGAAGGCTCCAACCCAATTTCCAGCCCATGGCTTGTGTATACACAAGCTTCCCATCCACAAACTTCATATCCGGTTGTTGTGATTTTTTTTGTCATACTTTTATGTCAACATTTAGAATTGACACTTCCTTTATAATCACTGATGAACAAATCAAATCACTCAAAATGCTTTGTCAAAGATATTTAATCCATTGTAGTTTATGGGATCAAAATTCCTTGGAGGGCAATGCTGCTGTCCTTTCATATCTCCAGTGGGACACTCGCAGGATGTCCCAGGAAGTGGTGGAGAACCAGTCATGTCAATTCACAGCTGTTTCTGGTCATTTTTGACTTCCGCTGTACAGCGGGAACTTCTGCTCACCCCTTACAAGGCAAATGTCATCAGAGGAGGGTGCAGCCACGGGTGAAAACTCTCTTAATTGGAACCTCCTGCTCCACTGGCTCATTCAAGAGATCGGCCACTTTCACAGGAAACTGAGGAGCATACGGCTAGGGTTGGGGATGGGGGCTTGGGTAACCCTTTCCACCCCCGATGGTGAACAGGCACCATAGTTTCCAGCTATGTGGGGCAAGCGTGCTGCAGAGATGTGCCCATAATGGTATTGCTGTGTGTGAGCTGTGGCTCAGTGTGTAGCACACTCACATCTGAGTCAGAAGATTGTAGGTTCAAGTCCCACTCCAGGGACTTGAGCACATAAACCTAGGCTGACACTCCAGTGCAGTGCTGAGGGAGTGCTGCACTGTCGGAGATGCTGTCTTTTGAATGAGACATTAAACCGAGGCCCCGTCTGCTCTCCCAGGTGGATGTAAAAGATCCCATGGCACTATTTCGAAGAAGAGCAGGGGAGTTATCCCTTGTGTCCTGACCAATATTTATCCTTCAATGAACATAACAAAAACAGATTATCTGATCATTATCACATTGCTGTTTGTGGGAGCTTGCTGTGTGCAAATTGGCTGCCGCGTTTCCCACTTCAAAGGGTACTTCAATGGTTGTAAAGCGCTTTGAGATGTCTGCTGGTCGTGAAATGCAAGTCTGTCGTTCTTTCCTGCCCCATGCAAATAATGTAGCCCCCCACTGACACCACTAACTCAGACCTAGTCAGCACTGGAGGGCTCTGGTAGCTGCAATTCAATTGAATCATAGAATTATACAGTACAGAAAGAGGCCATTCGGCCCATCATGTCTGTGCCAGCTCTTTGATGGAGCTATTCAATTAGTTCCACTACCCTGCCCTTTCCCCACAGCTCTTCATATGTTTCCCTTTCAGGTATTAATCCAATTTTATTTTGAAAGTTATTGAATCTGCTTCTACCATCCTTTCAGGCAGTGCATTCCAGGTCATAACAACTCGCTGTGTAAAAAATGTTTCCTCATCTCGCCTCTGGTTCTTTTGCTGGGATCACAGCTTGGGGCTAATTTTTTTTTAATTAGGCTATATCTGGAGAGAATGTTTTGAGCTATATAACACAAGGGTGCAGTCTTGGTGGTAATAGTGATGGCAGCAATTTGAACTGATGAATTAAGAGTATCAGAACAGAGGCACATTATCACAATATTAAAGCACATTGTGGGGTGATGTTTGGGGCGGTAATTTTTTACTTTTAGCAAATTTAGTGCCCGGGGAGATGCCTTGTCAAATGATGTGAAATTCGGCATTTTCGCCCCAGGGATGAAGGGGGCAGTAAATGCTGTGCTAATGGTCTCAGCTGGGTTCTGCAAGAGCGCAATTCACAGCCACTTACCCAATTTCATCTAAGTTCCATTCAGCAATCAGCCTTCAATCCTTGACTCCAGCTCCATCTGGCTCTTAAAGGTGGGGTCATTTGAACATGCTGCTGCTCATTTTCAGCATAACTGAACTTCAGTCACTCATCTGTGGAGCTGAGGAAGCCTGTGAAATGGCTGCTGGTAATCCCTCTACAAGGGAGAGGACTACAAGATTCAATTATGTGTCTTTGAAGGCATTGGTGGGGACACTCGAGACCAGGAGGGAATCCCTGTTCCCTGCATCGGGAAGGAGGTCATCACCTCAGGTTTTCCAGGCCATGTGGCAAGAGGTAGCCGGGGAGGTGTCGGCCAGCACTGTGGTGCAGAGAAGCCTCACCCAGTGCCGCAAGAAACTTACCGACCTATGTCGGATGGTGAAGCGGAGAGCAAGCTTCCATACCTCTTCCATACCAGCCTCTCACCCGCTGTCTGCGCACATTGTGCAAACCACCACTTCCACACCACTCAACCACCATACATCTAGATACTCACACTCACATCCTCATCTTATGCTTTACCTACATTCACAGCTATTCAGCCACAGCAGGCATATCTTCCACATACATAGCAGGACTCTTACTCACACAAGTTCCTTTCTTTTGCAGGCAAAGATGGCACATAACAGATGGGAGCAGCAGGGGATTGGAGGAGGGGAAGCTGAACCGCGACCCCTCTCTGACCTTGAGAAGCGAGTGCTGCAGCTCATTGGCCCGCAAGTGATGGGTGCCATGGCCGGTAGAGACGTCGACCCCACTGGGGGCAATAACGGTATCTTTATCCTCTCTCCTTTTCTCATACCACTTCCCCCCCCAAACCAGAAGGCTTGATCACTTTCCAGCTCTTGATACTGTCTGCATTCCTTGCACCATTTCTGCCCCACAGCCTTCACCTTAATGCAAGCCTTGTGCTATTTATGCTTTCAGATAAACAGGTAGAAGCTGAACATCCTGCACCTGAGCCCCGCTAAGACATTCTGGAGGGAGAGGAAGTGGATGAAGAGCGGGAGGAGGAGGAGGAGCTGAGCACTGCATCATTGCTTCTCTCACCCGTAGGCACCAGCTCAGATGCTGGCACTATGCATTCCTTAGAGGTTAGGCTAGTAGAGTGATCTGCACTGGGTGATGCACCAGGGCCTAGCAGGCTGCAGCAAGGCCAAGGGGAAAGGGAACCTCGAGTGTCATTTCCCCGGAGGGCGAGTTCGCGCGCGAGTTCTGTTCCATAGGACTCAGATGAGGACCTCGATGGGGAGGCATTCACACAAAGGGTAATGGCCTTGCACTCTGTCATCATAGGTGCAATGGCAAGGGTGCCCGAGAGCCTCTCGGCAGTGGTACAGAGCGTGGAGGAGTCCACCTCCGGCATTGCACAGAGCTCTGTGCACACCATGGAGCCCACCATTGCCAGTCTGAAGACAATGGTGGACTCCCAGAGAGATTATGCGGATCCAAACCTCAACGCCTGTCATGGATGAAGTGGCAGCTTCCATTGCAGCACAGGCAGAAACAACTCAACGTCTTAGTGCTGTAATGCAGACAATGATTGGTGGCATGGAAGCTCAGACTGCTCTCATGTCTTTGTATTACCATAGGAAATAGACAGATTTTTGAACGATAAGGGAGTCAAGGTTTATGGGGAATGGGCAAGGAAGTCGAGTTGAGGCCAAGATCAGATCAGCCATGATCTTATTGAATGGCGGAGCAGGCTCGAGGGGCCAAATGGTCTACTCCTGCTCCTATTTCTTATGTTCTTATATCATGCAGTCAGTGAGTGCTGGCATTGAGTCTCAGACTGCTGTCACACAGTCTCAGCTGAATGCCACGCGTGCTCTGACTGTTGCTATTGCCGCTGGGCCCACCACAGTCCAACGGGGATCTCATGGTGTCGCAGCAGGCCACCAAACTGTTCTCCAGCAGATTGGTGGGGATGCTGAGGTGCTGCCCCGGCGAGTGGCACTGGATCAGTGGAGCAGGAACCCGCTGTCCTCTCTCAGGATGACAGTATTGCTGAGCACACTATAGCCACTCTGCTGACCGCTGGCCATCACCCAGTCAGCCAAGACTGCCACCGCCCAGCCTGAGGTGGTGCAGCCTACAGCCGGCCCTTCCAGGCCTAGAGCTGGTTGAGGGCATCCTGCAAGGCCATCTGTAGCCTCTGGCCCTGACACACAGCAGCCTTCCACCAGCCATGCTACAGCCAAAGGGGACACACTGTGGAGGAGCACTAGATTAGTTGAAGCAAAGAGGGGATATAAGAAAATGCACAAGGGTGATTAGTAAATACATTATGTAAGCGTTTGTTGGTGTGATAAAATTTGGATTGGAATGTTTATTCTTTGCTGTTGTCTCTCATTTCGGTTTTGGGCATTGGAATGGAAGGGGACATAGATATGGTCATGGGGACATCTAGAGGAACCAGGAAGTGGGATGCAATTCACTGGAACCGAACTCTGATGAGTCGGCCGCGCACCTCCCTTGCAGAATCAAGATGGACTCGCTACCTCCTCCATTACTGTTTTTGCTGCTCCTGCTCCTGCTCCTCCTGCTGTTCCTTCTCCTCCTCCTCTTGCTCCTCCTCCTCCTCCTCTTTTTCCTCAGGTGGTGCGGATATGCCTGGTGACAATGGCTGTGCCCTCATGATGGCCAGGTTGTGCAGCATGCAACAGACGACGACGAATCGGGGGACACACTCAGGCGAGTACTGGAGGTCTCCTCCCGAGTGGTCAAAGCAGCAGAACCGTTGCTTCAGTACTCCGATGGTCTGCTCACTGATTTTCCTGATGGCAGCATGGCTCTCATTGTATGAGTGCTGGGCAAGAGTATTGGTGTTGTGGAGAGGAGTCATGAGCCTCCTGGTGGCGCTAACAGCAGGTGCTCAAGAGTCCAATTTCGGCCCCTGTGCTTTTTGAAAAATTTGGCTCCTACATTACAATAGTGACTATACTTCAAAAGTACTTGATTGGCTGTAAAGTGCTTGGGGATGGCCTGAGGTCATGAAATGGGCTATATAAAGGCAGGTCTTTATTTTATTTTAATTGATTCATACTACCAAAGTTGATATTCAAAATGCTATTAGCCACGCATGATTACAATTAACGTTTCAGATCAATAACCTTTCTTCAGAACTCACTAAATTCTGACGAGAGTATCCGCAGTACTTTGCTTTTGTATGATTACATTTAAGTCTTCCATTCAAAGCAGGCATTCGAATTTGGGACTTAAAAGAATGTCTTATCATCAGATGTTTTAGGATCTGTCAAAATAATCTTTTTCTGAATTGAGCACAGGAATGCTTGCATTCTTTGTTATTTTTCTGCTGCATGCATTGCAAGACAATAATAAATTTACCAAGGTCATGAATATGTGCTCGAGCTTAGAAATCACCTCCAAAATGACAGGCACCACTTAATTACATTAGAACTAAGAGCCAAATATTGAAAGTACGTGACACATTTATCAACATCATTATTTCAGGTCTTTCGGATGAGATGTTAAACCGATGTCCCATCTGCTCTCTCAAGTGGACGTAAAAGATCCCATGGCACTATTTCGAAGAGCAGGGGAGTTATCCCTGGCGTCCTGGCCAATATTTATCCCTCCATCAACACAACAAAAACAGATTATTTGGTCATTATCACATTGCTGTTTGTGGGAGCTTACTTGTGAGCAAATTGGCTGCCTCGTTTCCTACATTGCAACAATGACTACACTCCAAAAATACTTCGTTGACTGTAAAACACTTTGAGACGTCCGGCGTCGTGAAAAGCGCTATATAAATCCAAGTTCTTTCTTAAGTTCTTTCTAAGACTCTTCATCAGAATCAACAAAAGGATTTCTTCTCAATACATGAAATATATTGAGGATAAAATCGGTCTTGGCCTGAAGTGTAAAATGGGCTCATAGGGAATCGGCAGCCCAGTCTACACCTCGTTTGATTTGTTATTCCATTATAAGAATATCATGCATGAGTAAAATAGTCCGACAATTTGCTATGAGCCCCATTTTGTGCTACTAGCGAAGACCAATTTCACCTCTAGTGCCCCTTTTCAGATGTCAATCGACCTGCTGTCTATTTCCATTGTTTGCTGCTTCCATTTCAGATTGATAGGCCTTTCCTTTCAAACATTTCACTGCATTTCCTGTGGGTGAGCGGGCAACATTTTATACTCATAACACATATTGGCAGTTGAAGCACTTTATATTATTTCATCCTCAGAGTTTTGAGTTTTACTGACCTGTCCCAGGAGTCAATGCATATATGTTTATTTTTGCTGATAACAAGTCTTATGAAAAGATCATCAAAGAGGCTGCCTGCACATAATTATTTCAACACAGACTTCGAGTTGTTTTTTTTTAAGTATAAAGCAGAATATAGGCATAAGCTTGTGCACAGCCTTCTGGGTATATTGATTTTCCTATCCCTTTTACCTGAGCCAATCAGAACTAGGAGCACTGCACAGGAGAAATTGCAACTCTTTGTGGGTTTGAACTCACTAGGGGAATGGTTAGGAGCTCAGCAGATGCATGAGCAGCTTTATTACAGGTGTGCTTTGATTGCCTCCTCAGCTCTGTGTTAGTAATACATCCAAATTCATCTAAAGCACATTGAGTAAATTGTACAAATCTGCCGGTGTGTTGAAAAAGAGACTAAAATCTAACTCTCATTTAATACATTCTCAGTGTACTTAGAGCAAATGAACCCATATGCTAGGTAAACCCTACAGCACCTACTTTATATACAGAGAAGAGTTAAATATGCCAGCTATCTAATTGATGAAGTATCGCCATAAAACATGAGCGAGGTTATAATCTTCTTCTGGGCCCCAGATTAAAATGCTACCGTGAAATCACTCGAGGGTATCCATTACCTTATCTAAAATCTATAGGGGCCAATTTGCCTTTGATTTTCACCTTGGGAGTGCTCATTTCCTGAGCACGAAACAGAGAAAAAAAAGAGTGGAGATTCATTATGCATTGCCATCACACTCCTGGGATTTCCTCAGGGGACAAACCAACAGTTTACACCTCCAATAGTTGCAAACATTCAAAGACCATGAAAATGAGGTGTTAGTGATGTCACCATATTTCCTGCCTTATTTTCCTGTGTGCCCATTTGGCAGCGCCCCAAGGAACAGTGCCTTCAATTAATGGGGCTCAGTACTTATGCCATGTTTCAGAATCTTTTAACTGTTTTCCACAGAAAAGGTTTGAACATAAGAATATAGAAATAGCAAGAATAGGCCATACGGCCCCTCGAGCCTGCTCCACCATTCAATAAGGTCATGGTTGAACTTCTGTATAAACTCCACTTTCCCGCCTGTAATGTAATTGCTTCATGGTTCTTTGCTTAAGAATTCATAGCAAACATATTGCTATTAAGAACTAATACAAAAGCAAAATATTGCGGATGCTGGAATCTGAAATAAAAACAGAAAATGCTGGCAATCTCAACGGGTCAGGCAGCATCTGTGGAGAGAAACAGAGTTAACGTTTCAGGTTGATAACCCTTCGTCTTTTGCCAGTTCTGACGAAGGGTCATCGACCTGAAAAGTTAACTCTGTTTCTTTCCACAGGTGCTGCCTGACCCGCTGAGATTTCCAGCATTTTCTGCTATTAAGAACTAGTTGGCTTGTTAACAAAGGTTTAACAATCACACTACACATTACCAGTTCATCTACTAGGCTCACAACTGCATAACTCATCGTGGATGACCTAGACCCAACTGACTGGATTTTTATTGAGTCTTGTGAATATCATCTGACTGGCTCAGCCATTCTAAGCAACGGCTCTACAACTATTTTAAACTAAACTTTAAATCAAGTGCCCCCTTTTGGCAAAGGCACTAGAATCCATAAATTTAGAAATTAACTGGGAACTTAGCCAGTCAAATACAAAATTCTGTTCCCGGGGGTGATGATGCACTCCAGTCCCCCCGGTGCCCGCCTCTCATGGAAGGCTAAGAGGTGGAAGACCGGTAGACAACGCATGCTCCATCTCCATCACCAGGGACACCCTGCCGCAAATGTAACCGCTGAAGAGAGGCAGGCAGTCAGGCTGAACGACCCCCCACCCAACCGCTCACTGCCTGGACCAGTTAATGACCACCTTGGCCATGCCCAGGAGCAGTCCTCTGAGGAGGCCCTCCATCCTGTCCGCTCCCCTCCGCACTGGTGCCCAAAGATCAGGAGCGTGGGACTGAAGTGCAGCCCAAAATTGAGGAGCAGCCCCTTTAAATAATGGTAGAGGGGCTGCAATCTCACATACTGCAACAGCTCAACAACTCTTTTTGGGGACAAAAAGTAAACATTAATTCAAGTGCCCCCCGATCTGGGGGACACCCCAAACATTTCCCAAGGCCCTTTTTTGTTTTTTTGGGGGTTTTTTTTGTATTTTCTGTAGGTTTTTTTTGTGGGGTTTTTTGGGCTCTGAAACCATAATTTGCAAGTGCCCCCTATAAAAGGGGAGGGGGACACTAAAAACCCGGCAATTAAAACAAATGAAACTTTAAAACATATAAAATCAAATTAAAATTTGGTTGCCGGGGGTGATAATGCACACCAGTCCCTCCGGCGCCCACCTCTCGCGGAAGGCCGCGAGCGTACCGGTGGACACCGCGTGCTCCATCTCCAGGGACACCCTGGCCCGGATGCAAGCACGGAAGAGAGGCAGGCAGTCAGGCTGAACGACCCCCCCCCCCCACCGACCGCCCACTGCCTGGACCAGTTAATGGCCGCCTTGGCCAGGCCCAGGAGCAGTCCTATGAGGAGGCTCTCTGACTTGCCCGCTCCCCTCCACACCGGTGCCCAAAGATCAGGAGCGTGGGACTGAAGTGCAGCCCAAAATTGAGGAGCAGCCCCTTTAAATAATGGTCGAGGGGCTGCAACCTCACATACTGCAACAGCTCAACAAACCTGTGAGCATCTTCACAGGTGCATACATTACACCGGCCCTATCCCTTGATCCCCTTTGTGCCCAAAAATCTATCTATCTCAGTCTTGAATATACTCAACGACAGCCCTCTGGGGTAGAGAATTCCAAAGTTTCACAACCCTCTGAGCAAAGAAATGTCTCCTCATCTTGAAAAAGAGTTACTTTAAATGCTCTGTTTTAAAACATAGTGCATTCATGCAAGTTAGAAAAAAAGATTTGAACCAGTAGGTAATGAAGCTGCTAATGAGCTAGCCTTAATGTTGTTTCCTCATAAACTGTAAATAATAAGCAAGTTGTTAGCTTTTAGGCAATTAGTCGTCTTGGTAATTGCTAAACACCTTATAGTTTAGAATCCCTTTCTGTGGTTATGAACAACAAAAAATATAAAACAGAGAAAGTGACACAGGCATGCAGTGATGTTTTTTGAAACAGGATCACTGTGAAGGCTCATTAAAGAGAAAGCTGAGAGTGTTTCTATTGATCTGAAGAGGTTAGTAATGCTGGAGGATAGTTAGAAGCCATCTTGTTACATAATGTGGGGTAGTGTGTTCTTTAGTCAGCATTATTATGCAAAAATAAGTTGTACACGTTGAATAAGGTGAGTCTAGTCTTAGCAGATGTTCTGTATTTTTGCCTTTCCATGAAATAATTGCAGTTTAAGATTTGTTTCTGGCCTTGTCTCACCAAGTGTTTGCTCAAACTGCCTTTGGAAAGAGTGAAGAAGTGTATGTGCGAAAGTTATGAATACCTGAGCAGGCCACGGAAGGGAACTGTTGTTACCCCTCCATGTTACACTATTGTAAAGTTGATGTAGGCAGCGTGAATCAACTCCCATATAAGTAAGGTGCTCAGACTGCTTACACGAGTAACTGATGCTACTGAACCCGAGAAGATATTTACAGCAGACCTGAATTCATAACAGATTGCACTCAAGTCCCATCAGAATAGATGATCTCCGAAGATCAAAAGGGCCAGAAAGACAGGCATCGGAGGTAGAAGCCTTTTGATTGTTGCTTTCAGTGGCATTTACCACTGTTGAGGGTCTCTCAGACATAAGATTCTGACAAGAGGCACAGTGGCTGCCGTTACTTTGCTATCAACTTATGCAACTCATATACCTGAGGTCTGATGATGTTAGCACAAACAGATTCATAATTGTGACATTTTCTTAACGGGTTAATTCAGTGAATAGTTGAGTTCTATAAAGCAGGAAGGTCCCATGTTCAAACCTGAGTAGGTGCTGAGTTAGCTGATCTTGGCCGGTGTTACAGTACGGACGCTGTTACAGTACGGACGCTGCTATCACTATCAGCATCCTGGTATAGGGAGGTGAAAATCATTACGCTTCCACTCCCAATCATTCCTAATCACTATCCAAGAACCCTTGCAAGAAATGGATGTTGGGTGAGGACTGTACCAGCCTTGGCCAGATGACTCCTTTATTTGAATATCTGCTCACATTCATTATCATGAATAATGACCATTTAGGGAAAGAGGAGGACTGATGCCCATGGAACCATGTTCCTGCAAGGAGTCAATATCTCCAGGAGAACAAGGAGGGAAAAATTGGCAAGGAAAAAAAGGCTATTCAAGAATAATTTGCAGTTGACTCCTGGGACATTAGATGGTTTTAGTTATGTAAAAATAACAAGCTCGATTTCTCACTGTATATCCCCAGATCATAAAATATCTCATTCTGTATTGCACAGCATTACAAGCTGCAGATATTAAACATTTAAGAATTCAACGAACGCTAGTGGTATAATGAACACATTAACTGTGCCTATAAGTAACAATGGGAAAGGCAAGCACAGGGGCTTGGTACAGCACACAGGCTAACAATGTAACAAGTATTAGCACAAAAGCCTCCGATTCCAGAGTGCGATTCAGCGCCCAATCTGAGGTAACGTAGTGAAATAAATTACTAATCCACAGTTCGCAGTTTAATAATGCAGGGGCAGAAGATAGGCATTTCCCAGCCTGCTCTATTGTAGAGTTAATTTTTTGCTGAAGTATTTTATAGTTAAGGGTTACAGAGTTTTACTGTCAGTCCCTTCCTGAATTAGTATTTTCAAGTGATGGGCTCGGCACTTCACTAAATCCCACAGAGATTCTTGTTACGTGTAGCTGTAGAAATACAATACAGCATCAAGTACTGCTGGAACCAGGCTGGAGCTGTTTGACCTGAGGTGCCTCCATTGACATAAAGAAGTACAGATCACTATAAACAAGCTCTGTTATCCTCAGAGGAATTTAAGAGACTGAAATAATCGATTTAAGTACTGGAAAATGTTTTCCAGTATACGTTAAAAAGGAAATTGCTAAATAAAGATTTTCTTTATTTTTTTTCTATGATTGTCTTCATTTTTTGTGTTTTTTTTTGAAAGAAGGATTTTTTTTGCTGCAAAGGTCGATTGAATTAACTATTTCTACCAATTTACTTTTTTGGGTTGTCTGTGATGGCAAGGGCACTATTAGAGATAATTACTATTAGAGATAATTTTGTAAGAAAAAGAAGACTTGAATTTTTATAAACCGCCTTTCACGACCACCGGACATCTCAAAACACTTTACAGCCAATGATGTACATTTGGGGGTTGAAATTGGTGGACAGCCCAATTCTCGGCGGTCTCGCGGTGGTCGGTCAATCTTCACCGCCCGGTACCGCTGAGGCGGAGTGCTGGCAACATTGGTCCGGGCGATCCTGAGCAGTGCGTCAGCAGAGTGCGATGGACGGTCTGCTCCGGTGGGGGCAGGGTAAGTTGTCTGGGACTCGGGACTCTTTGGGTCCCGAGTTCTGCGCACACACTCTCTTCCATCAATCTCCAACACCCCCTACCCCACAGCCCCCGAGAAGAGCAGTCCGGGGGCCAGAAACTGCTGACGTCGGATCGCAGGTAAGTGTCTCGAGGTAAGTTTAGATTTTTAATTGTTTTGAGCTGTGTTTTTGATTTATTTATAATACTTATTTATTTATTTATTTATTTTCTCATTTTTCGGGGGGGGGGGGGTGTCGAGCAGAATAAATCTCTGGGGCGGGGGGGGGGAATTAGATCTCTGGGGAGGAGGAGACTTGATCTCTGGGGGTGGGATTAGATCTCTGGGGAGAATAGATCTCTGGGGGAATAGATCTCTGGGGGGATTAGATCTCGGGGGGAGGACTAGATCTCTGGCGGTGGGATTAGATCTCTGGGGGGACTAGATCACTGAGGGGATTAGTTCTCTCTGGGGGGGGGAGGACTGTATCTTTGGGGGGGAGAGAAATAGATCACTGGGGGGGAGGAATATTGTCGTTTACATAATGCCAACATACCATCGGCATAAAACCACCTTGCTTCAGACGGTGTGCAGCTCCCGTGGTATGTCGGCGGTATGTTGCCAATGTTGGACTTTTGGTCGGTCTGTAGGGTGCTCCGTGTGGGTGGACAGTATGCATACCGCCCAGCGAAATTTTGCTGATGATACCGCTGGGTGGTATGTGGGCGGTATGCAGGTATTTTTTTGATCAATTTCGCAATTGTCGCGCTATGCGGGCGGTCCGCAGGCGGTATACGGCAGTATGTCCGCCAGTTTCGGCCCCTTGGAGTGTAGTCACTGTTGTAATGTAGTGTAAACAAAGTACCTTTTCAGTCCTCAGAGGTGCTGGACTCCCCTTTAAGTGGGATTTCCTAGTGCTGTTGGAGGCAAATATAAAGAGTGGCATTTTTGACATTCATGCATGGCACTCGTTTGTGTGCAGCTAACCACCATGCTGAATCTGCCCTGCAATCTAAATGGAGCAAATCTGGCAACAAGGTTCGATCACAAAATCATTTTACACAGAAGCCTATTCTACAAATATAATGTGAGTATAAAAAGTCCCAATTTTCAACTGAAAAGATTAATTTCAAGTTCTGTGGTGACACAGCAGGCGTACACATTGCTTGGTGTTTTACTGAGTCACCCAGACCAGGAAGCTGTTAAGGTCAATTGTTGGATTGGGCCGATTTCAGCTGGGTTGTACGTAAAGTGTTACAATCAGCCTCAGTGACCCTGGGCTAGTAAGAGGAAAAAGCAGACAGACTTCCTGTTCCTGATTTCAGCCCCTGTGCCTTGATGGAAAATATTGTGTTCCCAACACAGATGAGACAACACACAGTGAGGTTAAAGTAACAGTGACCTCAGTCTTTATTAAGACACTCCAGAGTGAGGAACAGGCCTTAGGGGCCGGCTTATATACAGTGCTCCCAAGGGATGCTGGGATCCCTTGGGACTTCAGGGGATGCGCTCCCTGGTGGCGGAACATGGGAGTGCATGCTTTACAGATACACAACATCACTCCCCTACAAAGTCAAAGTGAAAACTATTTACAAGGTGAGGCGGCCGGGAGCCTTTCTTTCCATGGTGGACTGCCTCGGTACAAATGTCTGTTCTGGTGTGTTGGCTGTGCCCTCGCTGAGCTGGCGTGTTGTTGGCCCTGCAGGGCTGCTGGGTGAGCCTGGCCTTGCTGGGCTGTTGGGTATGATGGGTTCGATTTCCTGGTCCGGTGTGGTGTCATTGATCCTTTGGGTGTGTGCTGCGGGCTTGAAAAAGGTGGTGTCTGCTCTGGGTTGTTCACGGCAGTCTGTGAACCGCAGCCTCGTTTGGTCCAGGTGCTTTCTGAAAATTTGTCCATTGTCTAGTTTGACTACAAACACCCTACTCCCTTCTTTAGCTATCACTGTGCCCGCGATCCACTTGGCACCATGTCCATAGTCTAGCACATACACAGGGTCATTCAGGTCAATTTCCCGTGACACAGTGGCGCGACCATCGTTTACATTTTGTTACTGCCGCCTGCTCTCTACCTGATCACGCAGGTTGGGGTGAACCAGCGAGAGTCTGCTTTTAAGTGTCTTTTTCCTGAGTAACTCAGCCGGAGGCACCCCTGTGAGCGAGTGCAGTCACATGCGGTAGCTGAGCAGTACTTGGGACAGATGGGTTTGGAGTGAGCCTTCTGTGACTTGTTTAAGGCTCTGTTTGATGGTTTGTACTGCCCGCTCTGCCTGCCCATTGGAGGCTGGTTTAAACAGGGCCGAGGTGACATGTTTGATCCCATTGCGGGTCATGAATTCTTTAAATTCGACACTGGTGAAACATGGCCCGTTGTCACTGACCAGTATGTCAGACAGGCCGTGGGTGGCAAACATGGCCCTCAGGCTTTCAACGGTGGCGGTGGCGGTGCTTCTCGACATTATTTCACATTCAATCCATTTTGAAAAAGCATCCACCACCACCAGGAACATTTGACCGAAAAACGGGCTCGCATAGTCAACATGGATCCTCGACCATGGTCTGGAGGGCCAGGACCACAAACTTAGTCGTGCCTCTCTGGGCGCGTTGCTCAACTGAGCACACACGCTGCATTGCCGTACACAGGACTCAAAGTCAGAGTTGATACCAGGCCACCACATGTGGGGTCTGGTTATCGCTTTCATTATTACTATACCCGGGTGTGTGCTGTGCAGATCCGAGATGAACGTCTCCCTGCCCTTTTTGGGTAGCACTACGCGGTTACCCCACAACAGGAAGTCTGCCTGAATGGACAGCTCATCCTTTCGCTGCTGGAACAGCTTGATTAGCTCTTGCATTTCAACTGGTTTGCTGGCTCAGCTCCCATGCAGTACACAGTTTTTTACTCGGGACAGCAGAGGATCTTGGCTGGTCCAAGTCCTAATCTGACGGGCCGTGACAGGTGATTTATCATTTTCAAACACTTCCATGACCATCAACAGGTCTGCGGGCTGCGCCATTTCCACCCCCGTGGTGGGCAATGATAGCCGAGTGAGAGCATCCGCACAGTTCTCGGTGCCTGGCCTGTGGCAGATGGTATACTTATACGCTGACAGTGCAAGTGCCCACCTTTGTATGCGGGCTGAGGCATTTGTATTTATCCCCTTGTTTTCAGTGAACAGGGATATGAGGGGCTTGTGATCGGTTTCCAGATCAAATTTGAGGCCAAACATTTTCTTTACCCTGAACACACACGCAATTGCCTCTTTCTCAATCATGCTGTAGGTCCTCTCGGCCTTAGACAAGCTCCTGGAGGCATAGGCGACAGGTTGCAACTTCCCCGCAATGTTAGCTTGTTGTAATACACACCCGACTCCATACGACGACATATCACATGCTGGCACAAGTCTTTTACATGGTTTATACAATACAAGCAGCTTGTTGGAGCATAAAATGTTTCTGGCTTTCTCAAAAGCAATTACTTGTTTTTTTTCCCCATACCCAGTTCTCACCTTTACACAATAACACATGTAGGGGCTCTAAGAAGGTGCTTAACCCCGGTAGGAAGTTACCAAAATAGTTGCGGAGACCCAGGAACGACCGCAGCTCCGTGACGTTCTGTGGCCTGGGCGCGTTCCTGATAGCCTCTGTCTTGGCGTCTGTGGGATGAATGCCATCCGCTGCGATCTTTCGCACCAAAAACTCCACTTCTGTTGCCATGAAGATGCATTTCGACCTCTTCAGCCGCAGTCCTATGCAATCCAGTCGCTGGAGGACCTCCTTCAGGTTTTGTAGGTGCTCGACGGTGTCCCGACCCATGACCAATATGTCTTCCTGAAAAACCACCGTGTGTGGTACCGACTTGAGTAGGCTCTCCATGTTTCTCCGGAAGATCGCTGCAGCCGACCGACTTTCAAACGGGCATCTGTTGTAGATGAACAGTCCCTTGTGCGTGTTGATGCAGGTGAGGCCCTTCGAAGACTCCTCCAGCTCCTGCGTCATATCGAGCTTGGTGAACGTCTTGCCTCCTGCCAGCGTTGCAAATAGGTCATCTGCCTTAGGTAGCGGGTATTAGTCCTGTAGCGAGAAACAATTAATAGTTACTTTATAATCGCTGCAAATCCTGACCGTGCCATCACTTTTGAGTACTGGAACAATCGGGCTGGCCCACTCGCTGAATTCCACTGGGGAGATGATGCCCTCGCGTTGCAGCCTGTCCAACTCGATTTCCACTCTCTCCCTCATCATGTGAGGTACCGCTCGCGCCTTGTGGTGAATGGGTCATGCCTCTGGGACCAAGTGGATCTGCACCTTCACCCCGGAAAAGTTTCCAATGCCTGGCTCAAAAAGGGAAGGACATTTGTGAAGAACCTGGGTACATGAGGTCTCATCGACATGTGATAGCACTCGGATGTCATCCCAGTTCCAGCGGATTTTGCTCAGCCAGCTCTTTCCAAGCAGTGTGGGGCCAGCGCCCGGGACAATCCAGTGTTGCAGTTCGTGCACCATGCCCTCGTAGGTGGCTTTGACCATGGCGCTGCCCAGGACATGTGATAAGCTCTTTGGTGTGCATTCTCAGTTTCGTGTGGATGGTACTCAGGGCTGGTCTGAGTGCCTTGTTACACCACAGTCTCTCAAACTTCTTTTTACTCATGATGGATTGCCTAGCGCCAGTGTCCAGTTCCATGGCTACGGGTAAGGCATTCAATTTTATATTTAGCATTATAGGTGGACATTTCGTCGAAAATGTGTGCACCCCGTGTACTTCAGCATCTGCCTCCTCTCTCTGAGGCACGAAATTGCTTTGATCGACCATGGGCCGATCTTCCTTTGCCACATGGTGGTTAGCAGGTTTTGCAGAGCTTGCAGCTCATCTGCAAGCTCGTTGGAGGTGCCCTATTGTTCCACAGCTCTTGCTAACATGCCCTTTGAAGTGGCATGAGTAGGCTGAATGGAAGCCTCCACAATGCCAACAAGTTGTGAATTGTCTTGCATTTATCCTTTGTTGCGGACTCTGAGTCATCTGGGTCACCTGAGGCCTGCTGGCAGTTGCAGACTCATGGTTTCTGCCCTATACATTTCTGCTCACAAACACAGTTCCAGTTAATTTATGAACATTGCTAGCACTTGTGTGCTGAGGAATTTATTTTGTGTTATCACTGGTGGACATAAACGTCTATGCTATCGCAATGGCCTTACTGAGGGTCGGTGTCTCTACATTGAAAGTTTTCGTCGGATGGTCTCGTGGCCAATGCCCAGTACAAAAAAGTCTCTGAGCATTTGCTCCAGGTAGCCATCAAACTCACATTGTCCTGCAAGTCGCTTTAGTTCGGCGACGTAGCTCGCAACTTCCTGACCTTCAGATCGCTGGCACGTGTCGAACCGATACCTCACCATCAGCACGCTCTTCCTCGGGTTAAGATACTCCCGAATCAGTGTACGCAGCTCCTCATATGACTTATCTGTGGGTTTCACTGGAACCAGAAGATCTTTCATGAGGCTGTTGGTCGGTGCCCCGCAGACCGTGAGGAGGACCGCTCTCCTTTTTGCAGGGCTTCCTTCTCCGTCCAGCTCGTTGGCTACAAAGTACTGGTCTAGTCGTTCGACATAGGCTTCCCAGTCCTCATCCTCCGAGAACTTCTCCAAGATGCCCATAGTTTGCTGCATCTTTACGTTGGATTTGTATACTTGTCGGCAGTTATTGTGTTCCTAACACAGATGAGACTGCACACAGGAAGGTTAAAGTAACAGTGACCTCAGTCTTTATTAAGACACTCCAGAGTGAGGAACAGGCATTAGGCCTTAGGGGCCGGTTTATATAGAGTGCTCCCAAGGGATGCTGGGATCCCTTGGGACTTCAGGGGATGCGCTTCCTGGTGGCGGAACATGGGAGTGCATGATTTACAGACACACAACAGGAAATGCATATATATGGACATCAGGCGAGGACAGAAGTGGCCACAAACGTAATGCCAGCAAGCTTGAATAGCCTGACAACATACTTGTAATGTATGCACCGGTGAGTATGCTCACAGATTTTAAGAGCTGTTGCATTGTGTGTGGCTTAGCCAGTTACATGACGTTCACAAGACTCTAGATTGGGCTGGCTTTTGGGCTTTTTGGATCTCAGGGCGTTAATCTTGGCAGGGCGTTAAAGTTAGCGCCTGAAAATAGTTTTTGCCTTCGACTGCAGGTTTTGGTGAAAATGTAAGTTGGAGGAGCGATGGCATTAAGTCAGGCATCGCACAACAAACTTTGTGCGCCCGAGCCGAAGTTTCATTGTTGTTTCGTGCCCTGCAACATAGCATTGTTTATTGTATGGTTTTAGTTTGGTGGGGGTGTTTTTGTGACTTTGTTGCAGTAAAATTTACAACTCATCATTTGCCATTGGTGTCTTGTGCATCATTCCAACGTTCACCGGAGATGTACCTTTATGGGGGCATAAAGCGTGTCCAGTATTAGCTCCATCCTTCAGTTTCCTCCATTTAGGAGAGCCGGTCCATTACGAGTTGGCAACAGGCGAGTGTTGGTCTGGCTACATCTCCATGCTGCCTCCCCTGTGGATAGTGTGGTTATCCAATGGGGGCCTTGCCAGGCTCCTCTTCGTCTTCCTCCTCCTCCTGAGATGGGCATGTAATCACCCCTCATGATCGTCAAGCTGTGCAACATGCAGCACACCACACTGATTTCGGAAACCTGTTGAAGAGACTATTGAAGGCTGCCTCCAGAGTGGTGCAGGCATGGGTCTGCCTGTAGGAGATGGTATATCTTTGTCAGCACTTCCTTTCGGAAGTGCAGCCTTCTCGTATACTTCTCCTCAGAGAGCTGGAGGTCTGAGCGTTGGTGCCTGTAAAACCGTGGGAGGTTAGCCCTCCTCCTCAGATGTCTTTGGTCTCTCATCATCCGTGGCCAACATGGCCAAGAGTCCTTCCTCTCGCTTGACACCGCCTGGCAATAGCATGGAGCATGATATGCTGACAAACTAGTAATGCACCCATTAAATTCTCTCACTAATGTTATAAGGGCACTGTAATGGCAGATAAATGTTTTGCAAAAAGTTGGAGCTTCACACAGCATTATGTGTGCAACCATTGTAGTCGTACCTGGAGCACTGCATACTGTTTTGGTCTCCTTATTTAAGGAGGGATATACTTGCATTGGAGGCAGTTCAGTGAAGGATCACTAGGTTGATTCCTGAGGTGAAGGGGTTGACTTATGAGGAAAGGTTCAGCAGGTTGGGCCTATGCTCATTGGAGTTTAGAAGAATGAGAGGTGATCTTATTGAAACGTATAACATTCTGAGAGGGTTCGACAAGGTGGATGCAGAGAGGATGTTTCCGCTCTTGGGGAAATCTAAAACTAGGGGGCATAGTTTCAGAGTAAGGGAGCGCCCATTTAGAATTGAGATGAGGAGGAATTTCCTCTCTCAGAGGGTTGTAAATCTGTAGAATTCCCTGTCCCAGAGAGCTATGGAGGCTGGGTCATTGAATGTATTTGTGGAGATAGATTTTTGAGCGATAAGGGAGTGTAGGGTTATGGGGAGCGGGCAGGGAAGTGGAGCTGAGCCCATGATCAGATCAGCCATGATCTTTTTAAATGGTGGAGCAGACTCGAGGGGCCAAAAGGCTTACTTCTGCTCCTATTTCTTATGTTCTTATGTTCACTATGATCTGCAATGTAGGATCCTCATCCCTCCATTTAAAAATGCTGCCAATACCGCCTGCCGCACCCTGGGACCGCTTGGTTTTTTCAGGTGTTTTCTGGGGCGGGTGTTAAATGAGGCGCTAAGTCCAAATGTTCCATCCGGGGCACTAATGCAGCATTGCAATCTGATTGGCGTCTTCATCGCGCTAAAAACAGAAGGCAGGGCGGCGCAAACGACTAGCCGAATCTTCCACCCGAGTGTTAAATCCTGGACGTCCGGTATAACTTCCAAAAACAGCATTTACTGTCACACTGAGGTGCTAACCGAAGCACAAATAAGCCAAAAATCCAGCCCAATAAAACCCCAGTTAGTTGGGTCTAAGTCATCCATGATGATGTATGCAATTGTGAGCCTAGTGGATGAACTGGTAATGTGTGGAATGATTGTTAAACCTTTGCTAATAAACCAACTAGTTCTTAATAGCAACGTGTTGCTATGAATTCTTAAGTAAGAACCCATAAAGCAAATACATCACAATACTCTTCAACCATTGGCTTTTCCGCATTTGTGGCTGATCCTAATGGCTACTCGGGTGAGGCATTAAAGGACGATTGACACCCTTGGAGCCTTACCCCAACAAGGAGTCGTGGGGCCAACTGTTGTCTCATTACTCCGATAGCAGGATGATTTACAGCTGGCGGACTGTCAGTTCCGATGTGCGGGCAGACCTGGATTTAGGAAGAGAGCGGTTCCACTGGAAACAGGCAGGGGCCTCATTAAAATATGTAAATGCCATCAACTGATGTTGTCAGTACCCCGAGTGTAATTTTGGTGTCAATCAGTGCTTACACCACAGCTTCCTCATCCCACTCATAAACCATGGGCAGGCCAAGGCAGGAGATGGCCATTTGCAGCTCCATTTAAAGGGATTCTTTGCTGCAGTCAGAAAAAGCTGACTCTTGATTTTTTGGGAGAAATTTTGAACCTTAAAACATAATTAATTCATCCTATTGCTGCTGTCTGTGTAGTGTACAGAAATTCCCTGCTGCTTTAATCTAATGTTGCATTGACCCCTGCACTCACCCCCCTCCCCACAACGTAGATATATAGAGCCCTCCCCTTTAAGGTGCTGCTGCTGGCCCATCATCAGCATCAGCTTCATGGGATTTCTGGCCCTCTCAAAGAACAAACTGCCTATAAGCAATGCGAATGTCTCTAACAGCTCGCCTTTTCCATTAAATAAAGTTGGCCACAAAAATCAGTTGCATACGTATGGACATCAGGCGAGGTCAGAAGTGGCCACAAACGTGATGCCAACAAGCTGGAATAGCCTGACAACATACTTGTAATGTATGCACCGGTGAGTATGCTCACAGGTTTGTAGAGCTGTTGCATTGTGTGTGGCTTAGCCAGTCACGTGATGTTCACAAGACTCAATAAAATCCTAGTCAGTTTGGTCCAGGTCATCAGATGAAATTCCTCTTTAAAAGAAAAATGGAAAAAAGAGCTTGTTTTTCTGTGTTGATGCAATTGCATTCCCAGATATAGCATATTTTGAAGGTGCACTCTCTCAAGATTAAGAATAGTATGCAGGTACAGCAAGTGATCATGAAGGCCAATGGTATCTTGGCCTTTATTGCAAAGGGGATGGTGTATAAAAGCAGGGAAGTCTTGCTACAGCTATATAAGGTATTGGTGAGGCCTCACCTGGAATACTACGTGCAGTTTTGGTTTTCATATTTACGAAAGGATATACTTGCTTTGGAGGCAGTTCAGAGAAGGTTCACTAGGTTGATTCCAGGTATGAGCGGGTTGACTTATGAGGAAAGGTTGAGTAGGTTGGGCCTCAACTCATTGGAATTCAGAAGAATGAGAGGTGATCTTATCAAAACGTTTAAAATTATGAGGGGGCTTGACAAGGTGGATGCAGAGAGGATGTTTCCACTGATGGGGGAGACTGGAACTAGAGGGCATGATCTTAGAATAAGGGGCCGCCCATTTAAAACAGAGATGAAGAGAAATTTCTTCTCTCAGTGGATTGTAAATCTGTGGAATTCGCTGCCTCAGAGAGCTGTGGAAGCTGGGACATTGAATAAATTTAAGACAGAAATAGACAGTTTCTTAAACGATAAGGAAATAAGGGATTATGGGGAGCGGGTGGGGAAGTGGAGCTGAGTCCATGATCAGATCAGCCATGATCTTATTGAATGGCGGAGCAGGCTCGAGGAGTCATATGGCCTACTCCTGTTCCTATTTCTTATGTTCTTATATTCTTATTAGTTATGGAGAAAACAAGCGTTCACCCATTAAAAGAGGAATTTTGCCTCTTATAGAGTCTAATGTTTAGCAGCAGGCATATTCAGTAGCAGGATAATCTGGCTGAGTCGCCATTGGCCTGTCTCTAGCAATTTCTGTGCATAAACATGGTGCACTGTCTTGCAAGTGGCATTACCATAGCGACACCCATTAAACAAATCGATGTCTTCTGCTTAGTTATCTCTTTAATTATTCATCCCCTTCAAAAGTCAGATTTTTTCAAAAAGTAGCAGGCGTTCAATATAAATTATACAGTGTAATAATAAATGACATCGCAGAGACAAGTTAGTCATGACACTGATAACCGGTACTGCAAATGAGAAGTGCCCTTTTGTATGATGTTTCATGTTAAGATTGCTCGAAGTATTACTACCAAATAAGTCCCTTTGTGGCCTGTGTGGCAATGCCTTTTCATTTTAATATTTGTGACCAAAGTCTTTATTAAATCCAAAAATATGCACTAAAATGAACAGAAAGAAAGACCAAAATACTGCAAAAGTTCCAATAGGGGCTTATAAAGTTTGCTCAACAATAGGCCCCTATTATAAAAAATAATGTCCCTTTTTTTGTTTTCCAGAAGTCAACTGATTTAAAAAAAAATGTTTCCTGCCCTTTCATTTCATAACTCCTTACCGAGAGATGCATTTTCATCAACTGGAGAGATGGGTCACAGTGCTGCTGAATCCTCCACTCAGGCTGTACTGCTGGGAATTGCAATGAAGGACACATTGTTTGTTTTCTTTCCTCTGAAGGTCATTCACCTTAAGGAACAATGGGGGAGAAATTCCCCAGTGGCCCGATTTGGGACAGTAACTGACTCGGGGCAGGACTTCCTCTGCCCCAGCCGCAAAATTGTGGTTACTGCCCCTCAGAGGAAGTCGAACGTAATCTCACGGGCTCCACTTCCTCTTGGAGCGTGTTCTGGGGCAGTACTGGGGTGCGACCGGCAGCGCTGCGCAGATGTTCCGCATAAAGCTGACATGTTTCCACACCCCTCCCCTTTGGTTAAAGGGGAGTGCCGCTGCGCACTCTGCCGGGACTCTGGTGGCCTCCACTAGGCCACCCGGGTGGTGTGGTACCGAGGCCGCAGCCCGGCACCCAAAACCGAGTTTTGGGTTGCACGATGGCGGCCCGGACCGCACAACAGAAGAATTCGTCGGCCAACCAGTGAGTCGGCCGAACCGTCAAGGTGGCAGTGTGGGACGCTCCCCACCTCCTCTATAACTTCTGGCCCGCGAGCTGATGTCGATCCGGTTCGTGACCTGTGAGGCTGGTGTTGGCACTGCTCACAGCAGTCTAGCGGGGTGCAGGGCAATATCTGCTGCGAGTTGGAAATGGGTCGGGCCACGGCACTAAGCGGACACCGCGCTGGCTCTTCTAGGTTGTAGAAGGTGCAGGTTTGGAAGGTGCTGATGAAGAAGCCTTGATGAGTTGCTGCAATGCATCTTGCAGATATACACTGTAGCCACAGTGCACCGGTGGTGAAGGGAGTGAATGTATAAGGTGGTGGATGGGTTGCCAATCAAGCAGGCGGCTTTGTCCTGGATGGTGTTGAGCTTGTTGAGTGTTGTTGGAACAGCACACATACAGGCAAGTGGAGAGTATTCCATCACACTCTTGACTTGTGACCTGTAGATGGTGGGAAGGCTTTGGGGAGTCAGGAGTTGAGACACTCGCCGCAGAATACCCAGCCTCTGACTGGCTCTTGTAGCCACAGTATTTATGTGGCTGGTCCAGTTAAGTTTCTGGTCCATGGTGATCCCCAGGATGTTGATGATTGGGGATCCAGTGATGCTAATGCTATTGAATGTCAAGGGGTGGTGGTTAGATTCTCGCTTGTTGGAGATAGTCTTTGCCTGGCATTTGTATGGCGCGAATGTTACTCGCCACTTATCAGCCCAAGTTTGAATGTCATCCAGGTCTTGCTGCATGTGGGCATGGATGGCTTTGTTATCTGAAGAGTTGTGAATGGCACTGAACATGGTGCATTACCACTACTGCAAAAGTCTAAGCTTTCAGGGAAACTGAATAACCGACTGGTCCCTGGGCACTTCTGAGAGGGAGGGGGGCTATTGCAGATTCCAATTAAGCTGCCAAATGCCACATTGATTCCTGCAATGAAGAAACTTTTTCTCTCATGTTACCGCCAATGAGGGTTGTAAACTCCATATTCACAGCTGTCAATTGCCGCACATCCTCAGAGATTGGTCTTGGTGTTTGCACATTGGTGCAATGTTGCTGAAACATCCTTTGTTTCAGGCAAGTACCCGTGAGTTCTCGGTCCCATGAATCCAAAGCCATGGGCAGCCTATTCCTCTATTTCCACTGGGCAAGTGGCAAGTGGCACCTCTTCACCCACTCCCAACTCGTCCGGTTCCCTTGTACTCTGTGAATCACTCTGGAGTCTCCTCTGTGGCCTTGTCCTCAAGATCCTCTACCTCCTCATCATCTTAGCCTGCCAGAAATAATTTTCTTCACTCCTGTTCATCATCTTCCTTTTCTTCATTATCCTTTGATGCCATTAATGTAATGGATTTTCAGAAAAGGAGGGCATATGCTAAGAATGGATGAGCATAACACATTTGGTATTAAGGAACCCGAGGATGTGGAAACTTCTGGCTGCCATTGAGATTGTTCATGGTGAGTCGGCGAGAGGCTCGGGAGGTGCATGGAGAGGCTGATAAAAAGGCCCAGCGTCCGTGAGTCGTCGGGAGTTCGTGGTAAGTCGGCGAGAGGCTCGGGAGGTGCATGGAGAGGCCGATAAAAAGGCCCAGCGTCCGTGAGTCAGCGGGAGTTCGTGGTGAGTCGATGAGAGGCTCGGGAGAAGCGTGGAGAGGCCCAGTTGGTGCAGCTACAGGAAGAAGGCAAAAAAGAAGTAGAAAGAAATCGAAAGGTGACATCACAGCCAAGGGGGTACGTGATTGGCTGGTGATTGGTAAGTAGTTTTTCTTTTTCTTTCTTTCAGTAAGTAACCTTTTAACATTGTTGTTGCCCAATTAAGTTAATCCAAGGATTAAGTCATGGCAGGACAGCTCGGATACGTGTTATGCTCCTCATGTGCTATGTGGGAACTCTGGGACGCTTCTGGTGTCCCTGGTGACGAAGTGTGCAGGAAGTGCATCCACCTGCAGATCCTGACAGACCGCATTGCAGCACTGGAGCTGCGGGTGGATGAACTCTGGAGCATCCACGGTGCTGAGAATGACGTGAATAGCACGTTTAGCGAGTTGGTCACACCGCAGGTAAAGGGTACACAGCCAGATAGGGAATGGGTGTGCAAGGAAGGTAGTGCAGGGGTCCCCTGTGTCATCCCCCTGAAAAACAGATACACCACTTTGGGTACTGTTGAGGGGGATGACTCATCAGGGGAAGGCAGCAGCAGCCAAGTTCATGGCACCGTAGGTGGCTCTGCTGCACAGGAGGGCAGGAAAAAGAATGGGAGAGCGAGAGTGATAGGGGATTCAATTGTAAGGGGAATAGATAGGCGTTTCTGCAGCCGCAACCGAGACTCCAGGATGGTATGTTGCCTCCTGGTGCAAGGGTCAAGGATGTCTCGGAGTAGGTGCAGGACATTCTGAAAAGGGAGGGTGAACAGCCAGCTGTCGTGGTGCATATAGGTACCAACAATATAGGTAATAAACAGGATGAGGTCCTACAAGATGAATTTAGGGAGCGAGGAGCTAAATTAAAAAGTAGGACCTCAAAAGTAGTAATCTCAGGACTGCTACCAGTGCATTGCTAGTCAGAGTAGGAATTGCAGGATAGCTCAGATGAATACGTGGCTTCAGGAGTGGTGCAGAAGGGAGGGATTCAAATTCCTGGGGCATTGGAACCGGTTCAGGGGGAGATGGGACCAGTACAAACAGGACGGTCTGCACCTGGGCAGGACCGGAACCAATGTCCTCGGGGGAGTGTTTTCTAGTGCTATTGGGGAGGAGTTAAACTAATATGGCAGGGGGATGGGAACCTATACAGGGAGGCAGAGGGAAGTAAAAGGGAGACAGAGACAAAAGATAGAAAGGAGAATAGTAAAAGTGGAGGGCAGAGAAACCCAAGGCAAAAAACAAAAAGGGCCACATTACAGCAAAATTCTAAAGGGGCAAAGTTTGTTAAAAAGACAAGCCTGAAGGCTTTGTGCCTCAATGCGAAGAGTATTCGGAATAAGGTGGACGAATTAACTGCGCAGATAGCAGTTAACGGATATGATGTAATTGGTATCACGGAGACATGGCTCCAGGGTGACCAAGGCTAGGAACTCAACATCCAGGGGTATTGAACATTTAGGAAGGATAGACAGAAAGGAAAAGGAGGCGGGGTGGCGTTGCTGGTTAAAGAGGAAATTAATGCAATAGTAAGGAAGGACATTGGCTTGGATGATGTGGAATCGGTATGGGTGGGGCTATGGAATACCAAAGGGCAGAAGACGCTGGTGGGAGTTGCGTACAGACCACCAAACACTAGTAGTGAAGTTGGGGATAGCATCAAACAAGAAATAAGGGATGTGTGCAATAAAGGTACAGCAGTTATCATGGGTGACTTTAATTTACATAAAGATTGGGCAAACCAAACTGGTAGCAATGCGGTGGAGGAGGATTTCCTGGAGTGTATTAGGGATGGTTTTCTTGACCAATATGTCAAGGAACCAACTAGAGAGCTGGCCATCCTAGACTGGGTGATGTGTAATGAGAAGGGACTAATTAGCAATTTTGTTCTCCGAGGCCCCTTGGGGAAGAGTGACCATAATATGGTAGAATTCTTTATTAAGATGGAGAGTGACACAATTAATTCAGAAACTAGGGTCCTGAACTTAAGGAAAGCTAACTTCGACAGCATGAGGCGTGAATTGGCTAGAATAGACTGGCAAATGATACTTAAAGGGTTGACGGTGGATAGGCAATGGAAAACATTTATAGATGACATGGATGAACTTCAACAATTGTACATCCCTGTCTGGAGTAAAAATAAAACAGGGAAAGCAGCTCAACTGTGGCTAACAAGGGAAATTAAGGATAGTGTTAGATCCAAGGAAGAGGCATATAAATTAGCCAGAAAAAGCAGCAAACCTGAGGACGTGGAGAAATTTAGAATTCAGCAGAGGAGGACGAAGGGTTTAATTAGGAGTGGGAAAATAGAGTACGAGAGGAAGTTTGCCGGGAACATAAAAACTGACTGCAAAAGCTTCTATAGATATGTGAAGAGAAAAAGATTAGTGGACATACGTAGGTCCCTTGCAGTCGGACTCAGGTGAATTTATAATGGGGAACAAAGAAATGGCAGACCAATTGAACAAATACTTTGGTTCTGTCTTCACAAAGGAAGACACAAATAACCTTCCAAATGTACTAGGGGACCGAGGGTCTAGTGAGAAGGAGGAACTGAGGGATATCCTTATTAGGTGGGAAATTGTGTTGGGGAAATTGATGGGATTGAAGGCTGACAAATCCCTGGGGCCTGATTGTCTGCATCCCAGTGTACTTAAGGAAGTGGCCCTAGAAATAGTGGATGCATTGGTGATCATTTTCCAACAGTCTATCGACTCTGGATCAGTTCCTATGGACTGGAGGGTAGTTCATGTAACACCACTTTTTAAAAATGGAGGGAGAGAGAAAACGGGTAATTATACACCGGCTTGCCTGACATCAGTAGTGGGGAAAATGTTGGAATCAATTATTAACGATGAAATAGCAGCACATTTGGAAAGCAGTGACAGGATCAGTCCAAGTCAGCATGGATTTATGAAAGGGAAATCATGCTTGACAAATGTTCTGGAATTTTTTTGAGGATGTAACTAGTAGAGTGGACAAGGGAGAACCAGTGGATGTGGTGTATTTGGACTTTCAAAAAGCCTTTGACAAGGTCCCACACAAGAGATTGGTGTGCAAAATTAAAGCACATGGTATTGGGGGTAATGTACTGGCGTGGATAGAGAATTGGTTGGCAGACAGGAAGCAGAGAGTCGGAATAAATGGGTCCTTTTCGGAATGGGAGGCAGTGACTAGTGGAGTGCCACAGGGCTCAGTGCTGGGACCCCAGCTCTTTACAATATATATTAATGATTTGGATGAAGGAATTGGGTGTAATTTCTCCAAGTTTGCAGATGGCACTAAACTGGGTGGCGGTGTGAGCTGTGAGGAGGATGCTAAGAGGCTGCAGGGTGATTTGGACAGGTTCGGTGAATGGGCAAATGCATGGCAGATGCAGTATAATGTGGATAAAGGTGAGGTTATCCACTTTGGTGGCAAAAACACGAAGGCAGAATATTATCTGAATGGCGGCAGATTAGGAAAAGGGGAGGTGCAACGAGACCTGGGTGCCATGGTTCATCAGTCATTGAAAGTTGACATGCAGGTACAGCAGTTGGTGAAGAAGGCAAATGGCATGTTGGCCTTCATAGCTAGGGGATTTGAGTATAGGAGCAGGGAGGTCTTACTGCAATTGTACAGGGCCTTGGTGAGGCCTCACCTGGAATATTGTGTTCAGTTTTGGTCTCCTAATCTGAGGAAGTACGTTTTTGCTATTGAGGGAGTGCAGCGAAGTTCACCAGACTGATTCCAGGAATGGCTGGACAGACATATGAGGAGAGACTGGATCAACTGGGCCTTTATACACTGGAGCTTAGAGGATGAGAGGGAATCTCATAGAAACGTATAAGATTCTAAGGGGACGGGACAGTTTAAATGAAGGAAGAATGTTCCCGATGTTGGGGAAGTCCAGAACCAGGGGACACAGTCTTAGGCTAAGGGGTAGGCCATTTAGGACTGAGATGAGGAGAAACTTCTTCACTCAGAGAGTTGTTAACCTGTGGAATTCCCTGCCGCAGAGAGTTGTTGATGCCAGTTCATTGGATATATTCAAGAGGGAGTTAGATATGGCCCTTACGGCTAAAGGGATCAAGAGGTATGGAGAGAAAGCAGGAAAGGGATACTGAGGTGAATGATCAGCCATGATCTTATTGAATGGTGGTGCAGGCTCGAAGGGCCGAATGGCCTACTCCTGCACCTATTTTCTATGTTTCTCTGTTTCTATGTTTAGGTGTACACCCACTAACATGCCACCTGCACTGTTCCTCTGATCTTGCTATGAGCCACAACTAGAGCTGACTGTCTTCCCAGCAGCCTATTCTTCATAAGGGGTAACTCTAATATCCAGACAGTCCCTTGCAGTTCCCTGCTTTTCATGGGCATTTTATGCAAGTTTATTAATTTCAGAGTGTGAATGGTATGTTGGTGCCCACGGTGCCCAAGGAAGAAAAGGGACATTGGCATGCGTGTTACCTTGCCTGAAATTGTCAGGTCATTGGACTTTTGCTGGCGCTGATCTGTAATTTACAGGTTTGAAGGCAATGGTCACCTTCCTCCACACGGCACTGAGTCACTTTTTTGTGGCTTCCTCGCATGGACACTCAGCACTCTCTATCTATCTTCTTTGCAGCATTTCATCTAAGAGTGTCTGTGGGTCAGTGTCCTTAAATGTTTGTTCTCTTCTTCTACCGCCTCCTTCCATTGTCCTTATCCCTTCTCTGGTTGTCTCTGCCAGGTGCTCTACTTGAAGACAATGCTTTAAAATTGCCACAAATCTCACATAAGCCATCATTTGTATACAAACTGTTGCTGCAATCTTCAGCCATTCCAGGTTATTTAAAGGCCCTTGCCTGCAACTTCCATTCCCTCCAGCTCAGTGTTCCAATGTTTCATACAGTCAACATGAGTAGGGATGCAAATGAGCTGATCCTGCAATTTACAGTGGGCTCGGAGCTGGAAAATATCATAAGGCAGAACTGCAGCCTCCAGGGTGCAACACTGCCCAAAATGGTCCAGAGGATTTCAGGACCTTTATTTTTTTTTAAATAATCTACCATGGGTAAATACCTTGCAGATCATGCTATCTGTTTCAATTTGATTTCAAAGAAATGACTAAAAATATTTATACTAGTGCTTACTTTGGATGAAGGGTCCCACCTGAAACAATCAGCCTCCATCCTCCTCTTTCACAATCTGTCTGGTCTACTTTGCATTTCTAACATTTACAGTTTCCATTTCGATTTTCCAGAATTTTTTTAAATTCATTTGCCAAACGATAGAGAGGACACTTTGTGGTGAGGTAAAGATTCCAGGGGGAATCTGCGCGAGTTCTTTATCGTTGATGATGGGAATGAGATTAATCTGTTTGAGGACTCAATGTGTTCTATTTTTTGGCAGATCCTGCAGAATATTTTCTAAAAACAGTTATGGGCAGTTGTGTACCAAAGAGCTCTTCGTGGTTTAATTCAGCCCAGAGATTCTGCTCGTCTCATTCCACGTTGTTTAGCTACAAGCAGGGTTAATCTTAGCCACTGCACTAATGGCTTCCAAAGAGAATTTCAGTTCGGCCTAGTATTGCTTATTAAATCTTCACTCCTTTTTGATGTAAAAACGTGTTTCAAAGGAAGTACTTGTAACCATTTCTACCCAAATAGATTTCTAAGATCAAGCAAACCTTGATGCAAACTATTCTGAAAATACAATAGGGTATAATTTCCTCTGGCAGTATGCTAGTTCATGTGTTCATGTAACATTTCATAAAGTGCTAAATTAATGCTGGTGTTAATTTAATTTTTTTCTAAATGTATGAACAATTGCATTTAAATAACACCAAAAGAAACGTCATGCTCATGAATTCACAGTGCCCTACTGCTAATAAAAGTAAAATAGCAATGTAAAAAAAAACTTGCTGACTGCACGGCACATTTCAAATACATTCTCGGCCCTTTCTCTCATGTTTCAAAGACGTCAAATTGGAGTTTGAGTAACACAGAACATAAAACTGCCCCCTCACATAGTTTGAAATTGTACAGATGAAAATATTCTCTTGAGACTGGATGTAAGGCCCCTACAGAACCTTTGTTGAACTGTTTCTATCCAGTTTCTAAGACATAAAACTACCCACAGTTCTGCAACAAATTGGCAGTAAGTTGCCAACCGCACTCACAGGAACAATAAAGATAGCTGGTGAGGAGAATGGAAACAATCAGATTGATGCATGTAACACCCCTATTTAAAAAAGGAGGCAGACAAAAAACAGGAAACTATAGACCAGTTGACCTAACATCTGTGGTCGGGAAAATGTTGGAGTTCATTATTCAAGAAGCAGTAGCAGGACATTTGGAAAAGCAAAATTTGGTCAGGCAGAGTCAGCATGGATTTATGAAGGGGAATCATGTTTGACAAATTTGCTGGAGTTCTTTGAGGATGTAACAAACAGGGTGGATTAAGGGGAACCAGTGGATGTGGTGTATTTGGACTTCCAGAAGGCATTTGACAAGGTGCCACATAAAAGGTTACTGCACAAGATAAAAGTTCACGGGGTTGGGGGTAATATATTAGCATGGATTGAGGATTGGCTAACTAACAGAGAACAGAGAGTCGGGATAAATGGTTCATTCTCTGGTTGGCAACCAGTAACTAGTGAGATTGCGCAGGGATCAGTGCTGGGACCCCAACTATTTACAATCTATATATTAACGACTTGGAAGAAGGGACTGAGTGTAACAGCCAAGTTTACTGATGATACAAAGATGGGAGGAAAAGCAATGTGTGAGGAGGACACAAAAAATCTGCAAAAGGACATAGACAGGCTAAGTGAGTGGGCAAAATTTTGGCAGATGGAGTATAATGTTGGAAAGTGTGAG
This sequence comes from Pristiophorus japonicus, assembly GCF_044704955.1. Classification (NCBI taxonomy): domain Eukaryota; kingdom Metazoa; phylum Chordata; class Chondrichthyes; family Pristiophoridae; genus Pristiophorus; species Pristiophorus japonicus. Next base: position 90,029,345 of record NC_091982.1, on the reverse strand, counting down.
GTCATGCACTTTGGCAGAAAAAAATCAAAGAGCAAGTTATTGTTTAAATGGAGAAAGATTGCAAAGTGCCGCAGTACAGCGGGACCTGGGGGTACTTGTGCATGAAACACAAAAGGATAGTATGCAGGTACAGCAAGTAATCAAGAAGGACAATGGTATGTTGGCCTTTATTGCAAAGGGGATGGAGTATAAGAGCAGGGAAGTCTTACTACAGCTATATAAGGTATTGGTGAGGCCACACCTGGAATACTGCATGCAGTTTTGGTTTCCATACTTACGAAAGGATATACTTGCTTTGGAGGCAGTTCAGAGAAGGTTCACTAGGTTGATTCCAGGGATGAGGGGGTTGACTTATGAGGAAAGGTTCAGTAGGTTGGGCCTTACTCATTAGAATTCAGAAGAATGAGAGGTAATCTTATCGAAACGTATAAGCTTATGAGGGGGCTGGACAAGCTGGATGCAGAGAGGATGTTTCCACTGATGGGGGAGACTAGAACTAGAGGGCATGATCTTAGAATAAGGGGCCGCCCATTTAAAACTGAGATGAGGAGAAATTTCTTCTCTCAGAGGGTTGTAAACCTGTGGAATTCGCTGCTTCAGAGAGTTGTGGAAGCTGGGACATTGAATAAATTTAAGACAGAAATCGACAGTTTCTGAAACAATAAGGGAATAAGGGGTTATGGGGAGTGGGCGAGAAAGTGGAACTGAGTCCATGATCAGATCAGCCATGATCTTATTGAATGACAGAGCAGGCACGAGGGGTCGTATGGCCGACTCCTGTTCCTATTTCTTATGTTCTTATGTAAGGAAGAATCATCTGAGGCTTCTGTTCAGATTGTCTCTTAGGACAGAGAAGGAAGAGATTTCTACTGCAGGTTGTCATGATCTGGGAGTATCTGATGAAGATATTGGATGCTCAGATTGCATTTCGCCAAGATAAGCATCAAAAACAGTCATAATCATTGGCCAGTGAAGAATAAACATTTAACATGTTGATGGCAATTTATTTTATGGAAGGAGTGGTTTGCCATGTTGTATAAGCAACTTGTGTTCCAACTTCAAAGCCCAAATGATTCATGACACTCCTGAATACAGAATATAAAGAATAAGTTGAACAGAAAATGCTGGAAATACTCAGCAGGTCAAGCAGCATCTGTGGAGAAAGAAATAGAGTTAAGGTTTCAGTTCGTCATCATATTTTGCTTTTATGAAAATGATTTGAAGTTTCCCTATCTCCAACTTTGTATATTACATAGTGCTCACTGTGTAATTTGTTGAATTGAACCAGGTGGATTATAATATAGTAATGACAGAATGCATTTATCACAATTACTGGGGACAATAGCAGCACTTCACCTCACACATCAACTTTAATTTGACATATTTTCATGGCATATTTGTGAGTCTAAAATTCAATTTGGTCATCTCATATTTACTCAAAAGAGGCAAATTTAAACTCAATTCAGAACAATTTGTATTTGGAGCTTTCGATATATTTAAGAAGCCACTGACGTGCAGGTCGCATGCGTGATACAGTTTGTCATATCCCATCAGCACTGTGGCTACATGTTGGTGTGAAAGATACTTTAACGTCTAACGTGTTTGAGACAAAGTTAATTCTACTTAAGTACTTGCCTCTTAGTAGTTTAATGTGGTGCATATAGAAAGTGTCCTTGACAAACTTGTGCTGAGTTTCTGGGGGATTAGTGGTACATAAGGCCCAGTCCTCTAATATTGTTGGCGTTATAGTATATTCACCATGACTTTAGAGGGGTAACTAGGGGTCATCTTTCGAAGCAAGACAACTGGCAATTTTATCACGTAAAAACAAAGCCCTTTTTCCTGCAAATAAAGAATCCATTTTTATAAAGACATTTATGAAAGTTGTTTGAAGTTGTTGATACAGTATACCTTTGTGAGGTTACCTGGAATCGCCCCGTGCTTTCTTGTGATCCAGCAAAGCTTCAATGGGAAACTGATCCACGTTGAACAGCACCAATTCAAAGTTACTGCATCTTCAAGGTAATAAAGCATTCACGTAGAGATCATGGATAAATATTGAACCTGTGTCAGTGAGATGCAACATAAACTGAAACAAAGAAGCTGCTATTTGGAAAATCTAACCGCGGTGGCCTGTAAATATGCCCATAAAACGACAAAATTGCACTTCAATATTATTTTACCTAACGCAGAAAAAATTAAGCTTTCTGCAAAAGTGAATGTTGATGCTGATAGCCTAATAATGCTTCTTGGTTTACATCTGCGGGGTAAAGTTTCAGCCTGAGTTGCTCCTGTTTTTTTGGAGCAACTGGTTTAGAATGGAGTATCTTAGAAATTTGAATTCTCGGCATTTAGTTTGCTCCAGTTCTAGTCAGTTAGAACAGTTTCACTTTGGAACAGAATTTTTTTTCAAAAGGGGGCGTGTCCGGCCACTTACGCCTGTTTTCAAAGTTTAGGCAGTGAAAACTTACTCCAAACTAACTTAGAATGGAGTAAGTGAAGATTTTTGTTCGTTCAAAAAAACCTTGTCTACACTTTAGAAAATCAGGCGTAGGTTACAAATTAGGCGTAGGGAATGGGGGGGGCGGGGGGGTTTAAAGGGAGGTTTACAAACATTAAACACTTCAGTTTTACAAATAAAGAGCCATCATCAATAATAAAGGATAAATACATCAATAAATCAACCAATAAATCAATTTAAAAAAATTAATAAAAAATAAAAATGTAAAAAATCAATAAATAAAACATTTTCTACTTACCGACTGCAGCACCGGGAGTCCTCCAACAGCGTGCTGGGACGGCCCCCCCAGTGTGTCTCTGTCAGTGTCTCTATCACTCTGTCTGTCTGTGTGTGTGTCTCTCACTCTCTGTCTGTCAGTGTCTGTGTTTCTGACAGCGAGGGGAGGGGGAGAAGGGGGGTGGGAGGAGGAGGGGGAGAAGGGGGGTGGGAGGAGGAGGGGGAGAAGGGGGGTGGGGGGGAGAAGGGAGATGGGAGGGGGAGAAGGGGAGGGGGAGAAGGGGGGAGGGGGAGGAGGAGGGGAGGAAGGGGGGTTGGGGGTGGGAGGAGGAGAGGAGGGGCGAGGAGAAGGGGGGAGGAGAAGGGGGGAGAGGAGAAGGGGGAGAAGGGAGGCTAGAGGGAGAGAAGGGGGGGAGAGGGGGAGAAGGGGGGAGAGGGGGATAAGGGGGGAGGGGGAGAGGGGGATAAGGGGAGAGGGGGCGAAGGGGGGGAGAGAGGGAGAGAGGATGGAGGGAAGGAGAGAGGAGGGAGGGAGAGAAGGAGAGCGGAGGGAGGGAGGGAGGGAAGGAGAAGGGAGGGAGGGAAGGGGGGGAAGGGGATGGAAGGGAGGGAGGGTGGGGAGGGAGAGAAGGAGGCTGAACGGCCGGGCCCAAGACTTCGGGCTGGATTTACAGGTAGGTGGCGTCGGGTCTCGGAGGGGGTCGCGGAGGTCCGGGGGTGGGAGAGTTGCGGAGGTGCGGGGGGGGGGGAGTCGCAGAGGTCGGGGGGGTGGGAGAGTCGCGTAGATCGAGGGGGGTGAGAGAGTCGCGGAGGTCCGGGAGGGGGGGGGGCGCGGAGGTTGGGTCGGGTCGGAGGGGGGGGAGCGGAGGTCGAGTCGCCAGGGGGGTGGGAAGAGAGCGGGGGTCAGGTCGGGTCCGGTCGGGTGGGAGGAGCCTTATCCATGCAGCCCCAGTGAAAGGGCTAAGGGCTGCGTGCTTCCGGACCCTCCCACAGTTTTGGGCGCCTGGAGCTACTGCACATGCGCGCCCACTGTAGCGCGCATGTGCAGAGGTTATGGCACTGTTTTCAGCGCAGGGACCTGGCTCCACCCTCCACAGCTTGTGCTGCGCCGCGCCCTGCTCCAGAGGGCCTGCAGGGAGCCGGAGAATAGGTACGTTTTTTTTAGGCGCACTTTGTGGCGTGAAAAACGGGCGTCCAGGTCCGGCGCGGCCCGAAACTGGGGCCCGCAGACTCAACACTAAAATTGCTTTCACAAACTAATTTTACAGTATGTGGTCAGAACTATAAGTGTATCATCGGAAAAAAGATACTTGACAAATTTTGGAATTCAACAATGTCATTCCTCTAATAGATGTTAAGCAGATTTTTTAGATAAATACTGAGTGGGTGGGGGTTGATTCTAACCAGTACTCCATTGCCTTTAGTTTGTGGCCCACAGATACTAAATGAGAGAGATCAACTTAAGGTAGCTGAGCACTTATTGGAATTAAGGCCCAGAATGGATTATGTGAATTAACTGGAAGCATCTAGAGACAGGTTTGCCTAGACATCACAATGCTGCACTTGAAAAACAATGATCCAGGATTGCATAGGAATGTATCAACAGCACGAAATGTGTACTGTGCCTCAATTTAACGATTCCACAGTGCTGTGGGAAATGCAGTGATTACCAAATAAGTACAGATCAGGAAGGCCATTTAGCTCATTGTAGCTCATCCATCTGCTAAAAAGTAGTTTCTCCATCATAGCAACTAAATCTCTCTCAAATTATTCCAGGGTTTTTACTTCCACTCCCCTACCCAGAGGTCCATTCAAAGCGTTGCTCTTTATTTGTGTGAAGAAATCATTTATATCAGTCACCTTTCACTACTTTGAATCTATGCTGCCTTGTCCTGCGATGTAATGTTTTGGATTTGTCTTTTTCATAATATTTACAATCTTGCAGACCTCAATCAGACAGTCTCGCAGTTAACTTATTTTAAGGTTGAATAGCCCACAATTCTCAAGTCGTTCCTCAAAACTCAATCTTCTGACACTAGGGATCGGACTGTGGATTGGATTTTTGGGTTCTCTGCAATCCGTTTTCCATCCCGGAGCGGCGGCAATGGCAGCGATGGGGTGTTCCGGCCGGGCAGTCAGCCTCCAGCACTCCGCAGCGATCCTCGGGTCCGGTTTTGCGGCAGCACTGCACGGATGAGTTGCGCCCGTTGTGCAACGCCCCTGATTGCAACACCCGCGTGAGTTTGAACTTCAGCCCAACCCGTATGTCGCAAAGTGCGCCTCGCATTGACCGCCTGGGAAATCAGGCGGTCCAACAATTCCGACAGTGAAGAGTAAGTAATGGAATCCTAATTGTTGTTTCTTTTAATTTTTTTGCGATTTGTGTTGTGGTGGTGTGGGCAATGTTTTGGGAATGTTTTTGTGGTATTTTTAGTTTTATTTTCCCCCAGGCGTCTCTCGGAGCGCTCCCGGCCCGGCTCTTTAGCTCGGGAGTTTCCCATCCTAACGCCCCAAGAGAGGTGTACAATGCCTGCCTTAGCACCGCGCCCCTTGACTCAGGGCCCAGCTGCACAATGTTACTTACTGAGGCGCAAACTGTTCCCGGGCGCTAACTTTACCGCCGCCGTTATCGCCCCAAAAACATCAAAGCCGAAAATCCAGCCTATGGGCTTTTCTCTGCACAGTCTCCAGGACTTGAATGTTGCCCTTATATCTCAGTAATCAAAATCAGGATACAGTACTCAATGCGTGGTCTGACCAGATAACAACGCTGAAAGACTGCAATGGTGAACAATGGTAACACAGGATCAGAGGGTATAACTATGAAGCAATTACTTCTCCATGTAAGGTGGGAAAGCTATATTTAACATAAAGAAAAGCAAAGACAAGAACAAGACGTTCAGTTCATCAAGCACATCCCTCTAGTATTAGAACTCATCCAGCACAGCATCTAATTGGATTTTGAACTCCCCTAATAGTAGGTTATTCCAAACATTATTTTCGAAGATTGATTTTAAACTTACTTTCATTTATATAAATGTACTGTACGTCCTCTCACACTGATATACTTTAAAGCAATTTTCTGGGTTCACATTTTGCGTGCTATTGAATAATTTGTACACTTCCTTGGAGTCCTCCCCCGCTACATTCTGCCCTCTGGATTATAAAGTTAAGGTTCTATAATCTTTTTTTGCTCGATCCCCTTTATATCATGTTGCTATAAAGAGGATGTAAAACCAAACTAAAGGTACTATAATTCTAGGTATGAAAACAATGATATCAAGAAACACATGGAGGTGAAATTCAACCTATGCAGGGGCACAAAAGGGCGGTAACAGACCAACCACTCATTATACACCCCAGCCGGTTTTCCTTCTATTGACTTCAAATGGAAAGAAAAATCGAGTGGGGTGTATAAGAAAATAAGAATTAGGAGCAGGAATAGGCCATACGGTAGCTTGAGCATGTTCCACCATTCAATAAGATCATGACAAATCTTCGACCTCAGCTCCACTTTCCCACCCAATCCGCATATCCCTTGATTCCCCTAGAATCCAAAAATATGTCTATCTCAGCCTTGAATATATTCAATGACTCAGCATCTAAAATCCTTTGGGGTAGAGAATTCCTAAGACTCACAACCCTCTGAGTGAAGAAATTCCTCCTCATCTCAGTCCTAAATGGCCGACCACTTATCCTGAGACTATGTCCCCTCGTTCTAGATTCTCTAGCTAGGGGAAACAATCTCTCAGCATCTATCTTGTCAATCCCTCTCAGAATGTTACATGTTTCAAATAGATCACCTCTCATTCTTCTTAACTCCAGAGAGTACAGGCCCAAACTACTCAATCGCTCCTCATAGGACTACTCTCTCATCTCAGGGATCAATTTAGTGAACCATTGTTGCACTGCCTCCAAGGCAAATATCTATGTTCTTCCTCAGATAAGAAGACCAAAACTGTGCACAGTACTCCAGGTGTGGTCTCACCAAAGCCCTGTACAATTGTAGTCAGACTTTCTTACTCTTCTATTCCAACCCCTTTGCAATAAAGGCCAACATACCATTTGCCTTTATAATTGTATGCTGTACCTGCATTCTAACTATTTGTGTTTCCTGTACGAGGACACTTAAATCTCTCTGAACACCAACACCAATAATTTCCCACCAATTAAAAAATATTCTGTTTTTCTATTTTGCCTATCAAAGTGAATAACCTCACATTTCTCCACATTATACTTGATCTGCCACCTTATTGCCCATTTGCTTTGCCTGTCTATATCCCTTTTCAGGCTCTTTGCCCTTGAAATTGACCTCCTTAGTGCCTTCTGTTATTGCGTCTGGGAATGATAATGGAGCACTAAGCACTTACTGACCGGGCATGGGGAGAAGATTGACCTCCGCTATGTTCGGCAGGAGATTTGCGGTGGCAGTACAGCTTTGCGCCCCAATCTCTTCGCCCAGAGATCATGACATCATCGCCATGCACATCAACCCGTACCTGAACTTCAGTTCCACCCCCTGCAGCATCGTTAGGCAAAAACACCGGCAGCTGCAGGAGCCGTTCATTGGGAGGCCAGGCGCTTCGCGAGTCATGCTTAAAGGTGAGGTGGCCAAGGGAAGTTAAAAAAAATCTCAATTTCTTTCTTTGAATTTTTTCGGGGCTTTCCCCCTACAATCGATCAGCCCGGCATTTTGCTGCAGTGCTTCGGGCCGATCGGGCCGGATTGTGGCTGCTGTCAGGGAGCAAGTAAGTTCTTCTTTTGCAGAGCCTGCAGCGATGGCCCTTCCCTTTAAGGGTGGGAAGGAGCCTTTCAATGCAGCTGCGCTGCATGGCCCATTGTACAGTGCTGCACATCTACTGCCCCTTTACTCCAGGAAAGAAGAGGCGCTCCACTTCGTTCCTGGAGTGCAAACGCCAAATTTTTTAAATGTTAAAAAACATTAGCGCCTGCCGCTAATTTTTTTAACTTTTAAAAGTTAGCACTCCAAATGGGGTGCTCCCAAATTTCTTCCCTTTTTCTCCTCCTCGCAGCTTACTTTCCTTACCTTTGCATCATCAGCCAATGTGGATGCATTGCACTCGGTCCCATCATTCTGCAAATAGCTAAGGCCTAAGCACTGAACCTTGTGGCACCCCACTAGTTACAGCCTGCAAACTGGAAAATGATCCGTTTATCCCTACTCTCAGTTTTCTGTCCATTAACCAATCCCTTATCCATGCTAATACATTACCCCAAACCTCATGAGTGCTTATTTTGCATAGCAACCTTTTATGTGGCACCTTATCGAATGTGTTTTGGAAATCCAAATACTGTATATACTCGCGTATCCTGCGATCTCGCGTATCATGCGACCCCTAAATTTTCGTCCCCAAAACATGATTTTACCATATATCTCATGTATCATGCGAGTCACTTTTTTGAGATCGAATACAGACCTTAACATGAAACATCGAGTGGATTCTGCTGTGAAAGCTGTTCGCGAATCGAACACCGATACAGCAATCGTTCCAGCTGGCTTGACTAGCGTCGTTCAGCCACAGCCTCTACTGTGTTTGCGGGTAAAAGAAGCATGGGCTGAGATAGATGGAGCCTCTAATAATGCAGCAAACTTCAGAGGGAGTTGTGGGTGGCAGAGGTCGGGTCGCCGGGGGGTGGGGGGGGGGTGAAGAGGAGGTCGGGTTGGGTCACCGGGGGGAAGCGGAGGTCGGGTTGCCGAGTGGGGGGTAGTTGGGGGAGCGGAGGTCGGGTCGCCGGGGTAGGGAGAGCGGGGGTCAGGTCGGATCCGGTCCGGTCTCTTTCCTCTCCGACCTCCGCGACTCTCTCTCCCCCCACCCCGACTCTCTCTCATCCCCCCTGATACAGTACAAGCGACAATAGAGGCTGCAATCCAGCCCAGGAGATACCTGCCGAGATTCAGCGTGGATACGGTCTGCTTAACAGCCTAACAGCCTAATCTTGGCCAGCACTTCACACCCGCAAATTTTGTATCTCACGTATCATGCGACCCCCCAAATTTAGGTTACAATTTAGGTCTTCAAAAGTCGCATGATACGCGAGTATATACGGTATACTACATCCACAGGTTCTCCTTTATTTACGCTGCTCAAAAATATCCTCAAAAAACTCTTAATAAATTTGTTAAACATTATTTCCCTTTCATAAAACCATGTTGACTCTGCCTAATCATATTATGATTTTCTAAGTGCCTTGTTACCATTTTTTAATAATGGATTCCAGCATTTTCCCAACCACTGGTGTCAGGCTAAAGGCCTGTAGTTCCTTGTTTCCTCCCTCCCTCCTTTCTTGAATAGCAGGGTTACATTAGCTACCTTCCAATCTCCTGGAACTGTTCTAGAATCTAGGAAAATTTGGAAGATTACAACCAATACATCCACTATCTCTGCAGCCACCTCTTTTGGAATCCTTGGCAGCTGAGTCACTACCTCCCATTTTTTACCGCTGCGGAAGTTGAATTTCACCAATATGGTTGTAAAAAAAAAAAGGAATGATCCCATAATATCACAATAAAGCAATGATGCCATCGTGCAAACTTACCACGGCAAAGCAATGATTTGCAGAACTATAGATAAAAAAAACAGAATGGAATAATGCAGTATGAAAACAGACTGCTACCATAATTCCTTAGAGGAAGCAATCCTTAAACGACATTTCTGTACAGGAAATAATGGAGGCAGAAATGCTCTTCAGGGAAAGTAGGATGTCACAATACTGTAGTGGAGTGGGAGCAGGAGGATATTTAGAACTATAGCGGAGCAGTAGGAGGAGGTTGGTGTCATAATGGTGGGGTGGGGGGGGGGGAGAGGGGAAGGATGTCACAGTGCAGAGGATGAGATTGCCTGGTTCTATGGTGAAGATGAAGGAGGATGTCACAGTATGTAGGAGAAGATGGATGTTGCCATGCTGTGGAGAAGGATAAGGAAGAGGATAATGCCACATTACTGTGGATGATGAGGAGGAGGAGGCTGGCATATGTCTAAGGAAGACGATAAGGAAGAGGATAATGGCACATTGCTGTGGATGAGAAACATGCCACATGGGCTATGGAGGAGGAGCCTACAATGCTTTGATAGAAAACTGGAAATAAGCATTGTATTAATTTTTGGTAACAGGCCTAAAACATTTACAAATAACCAGCAAAATCAATGGCAAGTTATAGACAGAAGGTGTTCCCTATGAATTTTAACTAATGTTGGAGATGATCAGGTTTTACTTTAATCTCATAACTTTCATTAAAAGTAATCAAAATAATGTCTTCGGGGCTTTTGAAAATACAGGGTAAACAAAAACAAATTAAGGTAGGTTGAACATAGGAATCATTTTAAATCATGCTAAATTTCAGATTTGGACTTGGCTATGGGGTGATGGTCCAAAATAGTGTTCTTGTGTAAGCTTGCTTCCCGTTTAATTGGTCAGCACAGGTATGAAGTGGGCAGTCAGTACTTACGCCTTTCATGTCAGATTGTAACCAAATCACAGTACAGATATGAACTGAAACACTAGCCCTAAGCAGCAACCTCAGTGATTTAAACCGACACCTGCCAGTCTGCGAGTGTTAACCCTCTAAAGTTAAACGTTCAAAAAGAAAAGTTTGGACAAGAATAAGAGCCTTTCACTGACACATGTTGTGAATTCACCTTCTCTGAGGTTACATATTTAATGTCAATCATGACAAACACATCCAATGGAATCACATCATTTATTTTGCAAAACATATTGAACAGGAGAATGGAAAATGACATTAAAAAGCCATGACTGTTTTTTTAACAATCTTTAAATGACAGTCCACACGTAATTAATGTGTCTGCAACCCCTACTCTTTTTTTTAAAAGGTGTATAAAATAAAAGAGTATTAACCCTTAAAGGACTGAAATAGCACTACTTGCTGTACCTCATTTAAGGCATACAAGGCATCTACTGTGGATTCCGAGAACTGTTGTCTTTATCTTCAGGTTGCTGCTAATGCCCGTACTTTCTCCCATGTTACCTGATAGTGTCGCTATTCTTTGTCAATTTTTGATCATTTAGCTTTCATCTTTTGCATATCTTGCTGCATTAAGTATATATTTGGTCATGCCAGTCCGACAATTGCTGTCCCCTCAATGTAGCATAATGCTCCCCAGAAACAGCAATTGCTTCTTCCTTTTGGACAGGTACAAAAAATAATTTAAAAGGCTAATGGTGAGTTGGCCTTTATCTCAAGGGGGCTGGAATACAAAGAGGTGGAAGTCATGTTACAATTATGTAAAGCTCTAGTTAGACCCCATTTAGAGCATTGCATTCAGTTTTGGGTACCACACCTCAAGAAAGATATACTGGCCTTGGAGGGGCACTGTGCAGATTCACCAGAATGATACTGGGTCTAAAAGGGTTAAATTATGAGGACAGGTTGCATAGACTAGGCTTGTATTCCCTTGAGTATGGAAGAATAAGGGGTGATCTAATTAAAGTGTTGAAGATGATTAAAGAAGTTGATAGGGTAGATAGAGAGAAACTATTTGCTCTGAGGAGGAGTCCAGAACAAAGGGACATGACCTTAACATTAGAGCTAGACCATTCAGGGGTGATATCAGGAAGCACTTCTTTACACAAAGTGAAAATCTGGAACTCTCTCCCCAAATAGCTGTTGAGGCTCAGCCAATTGAAAATTTCAAAACTGTGATTGATAGATTTTTGTTAAGCAAGTGTATTAAGGGTTACAAAAACAAGGCAGGTAAATGGAGTTAAGATACAGATCAGCCATGAATGGCGGCACAGGCTTGAGGGCTGAATGGCCTCCTCCTGTTCCTATGTTCCTTCCATGCACTGTAATCAAAATCTCCCTGAAGCTGCACTAACAATTATTATGCACAGTGTCATTATGCATTGTGTAGTAGCTGTTTTTTTCAGTCCGTCTGGAGTGGGTTGGTCTCTGAAAAAGCTCCATTGTCTGGGAGAGAAACCTCCCCGGCAGATAGAAAAGTGACAGGACTGACAGGACTGACAGGAATGCAGCAGATCAGCAGAAAGCAACAATGGTTTAGGTACACGGCTTTAGTCAGTATGAAGGTGTACCCTTTACCCATTTTTCTCCCTGCAGAGAGGTCCGTGTGCAATCTCGCTTAATCTTGTTGTTGCCAAAGGGAGAGAAGGAATTTTAAAAAGATAGCAAGAGAAAAATAAGGGGACTATTCAAACAGTAACAATTGCTGCAAGCCAACGCATTCTCTCTTGTCGTTCAGGTCATCAATCTAACCTGGTGCTATATTTTACAACATTTTCCAAGCCAGATGTGGGATTCTGTAATATATCCGCAGATCAACACAAAGCACAGTGAATAACATCGATGCCCATCCCCCCCACCCCCCACTCCCCCTCACTAAGTTAATTCTTCAAGCAAGTCATCAACCTACAGGTAATTCATCGGCAAAGTCAGTTCTGGAAGGGTTAACATTGTTCATTGTTAACATGCAATTTCAACTGCAATGCTTTGCACAAATAATAACAAATATTCCCATATCCTAAAACTACCAGCACTACCAAGAAATACTTAAAATTATTAGACAAGACCGATTTTTTAAATGCTTTTCCATCATTCAGTGATTAAAGTAACTGTTTAATTAGGTGGCGCTCCTTTGCACACTGTAACTGCCTGTGATTTGAACAGATTACCGTGAGACAACATTTGACAAATTACAATGCTACTTATACCTGCTGGGCACATAAACAGCACAATAAGCTTTCCCCATAATCCCCATTTTATGGTGCAAAACCCCCCACATCTAATATACATAGCAACTTTCATTGTTTTACAAGCAGTCATCATACAGCAGATTTAATGCAGTTTTTACAGCTTTGAGTGACTAGTTAGATAAATTCTACATACAGTAATCCCAAACAAAACTTCACAAAGTTTTTATTTTCTTCCCCTTTCTAAATGCTTACTTCGATTGTCATGTATCCAGAGAGTCTGGAAATTGTGCATGTTACCTGATTTAACATAATAACAAACAAGCGGCTCGCTCCTCCCTTTACGTCACGACATAATAGCAAGCCATTTGGTATTAAATCTGAATTTCTGGGTGGAGACAGTAGTGTTTCAATTCTTCAGTATAATCTGCAGGTACAACTTGAGGGTCAGTGTCAAACATTGCCTACCTCTGTCATCAGTTACGTGTTGCAGCATAGCTGAAACTGCCCCAGAAAATTCAATTGTAAGACACAGTAATGCTCTATAGAATTGAACAATTTATCTTGTAGGAGCTGATAAGATTTGGACTCCTATAGGATTTTAAGCAGAATGTCCGATAAGATATTTTAATAAGAGCAATCTGTACTCCAATCTAATTCAGAAATCAAACATACAATATAGAAATAGTATATCAGATCACTTCTAATTACCTATAAGTATATAAGCTTTAAGTATAAAATGTATTTTACATTTTCAATACATTGACCTCAAACTACTCTACATATGTAGTACATGAGCTGCACACATAACGGCGTTCAATCCTTTGCAAGTTAAAAACAAGACCTACTTTGTAAAGAATAAATACAGTTTTAGGTGACTTGGTAGCACAGAGGTAGAACACCAGGTGCTGTGGCTATAAAGACCAGGGCTGTTTGTTTCTCAAATCTGCTTGCCACACTTACTAAGACGGGTTCCTGGATGGAGTGCCTCTTTGATACAAGGTTATGCGTCTGTTTCAGGCAGGCACATCATCGGGAGGGCTGGAAATACTTGACAATGTCAGCTCTCCCGCTGCAAGTGAGTCTTCTCTTCCCTGATCAGAGTGGCACTTACACAACATATAGATGAGGTCCACAGCGCAGACCATGTGTGTTCCGCTGTGTTTTTTAAAAATTGTTTCACACGAATCATCACTCCACCATGAAGTAGGCTCCTCGTACTGCAAAGTACCAAGGAACTCCAGTGTACTGATTTTGGCACTGATCAAGTGCAACGTGGGTAAAACTGGTTTAAAAAAGATCAGTGAAAGTAAAACTGATAGTATTCATACAGTCTGTTTTCTTGCTGCCATTTTCAGATTGTGTCGGACATCATTAGCTCCAAAAAGAAAAAGGTGATTCTGCCTGCCACCGAACTTTGGTGTAATATAACTGCCCACGGAAATTCACTCCTGAAAATACACCCTCTTTGTCTTTCTGCATCACAAACATTTCCTTCAAGTGTTTGTAAGTAACGGCGCAGAGAAGCTGCTGATACACAGCTTCATACACTACATGTTTGGAAGGCCTGCCTTACTGAAGGTATACAGGTGTTTGCGAATGTTTAGCACTGAAAAGCAGGCAGGTATATTTTGGCATGTGGGCTGAACATGAACTGAAAGCAGCGACTATATACATCCTGGCTTCAAAGCTCCCCAAAAGTTGCTGGCGGTGTTTTCTAAAGCTGGTGCTCGTGGACGTAAGGGGAGCTGCCACCAGACACTGACCCCGGCTGGGTTGGCGTAAAGTTAGCCAGGGGAATGACCTTCACAGGGTCCTCGGTGCTGCAGTGTCTCTCCGAGCTGCTGTACAACTGCTGTCTGCCACCGCCTTGGCTTTTGTCAATGTCGTCCTTGTTGCTGGCTCTCCCCAGGGTGTGCCTCCCCTCTGACCTGCCGCTTCTCCCCCAGCTCTGCTGAAATCCAATGGACGTCAGGGGAGGGTTAGGCTGCTGGTACTGGGTCAACGATGGGGGCATCCAGCAGTTGTCAGAGTGACCGAGGACGAGGCACTCCTGCGTGCAAGTCTCCGAGGCTTCAGCCAGCACTTTCTGCAGAGACACCTCGACACCTGCAACACAAGCACAGATACATAATGAATCGGCTCAGAAGATCCATGGGGAATAAAATGCATTTTACTAATTTGTACAGTAAAAGCGTCAGTAAAATCATTTGTTCAGAAAGAGAACAGGAGAGGCCTTGTTGTGACGGTTGAACATTGTGCAAAGACGCGACAAGACAATTTAATAGTGCTTTGTGCCATGAAGAACCTTCTGTCATGTCAAGGTGGGATTAGGATGCACTACATCGCTGAGTATTTATATTTACAGATTTCCAGTAACACCAAGCGTCTGCTCACATCATTTGCATTTGTCGTGGCTCGGTGTCAAGTTTAATCAATCTTGCATTTGTTATTTACATATCTACATGTCACGGTGCCTGACAGTTTCTGGGATCGAGGTCATTCAAGTTAGCAAGCCCAGCCCATCCACTCTAATTAGCAGAATTACAATTACATGAATTAAATACAAGTCAGACTGGAAACTATACAATGTTAAGTGTAGTCCTTAAAAAATGAACAAATTCAGACATGTGATAATAGTAACATAATATATTAGATAGAATTACATAGAATTTACAGCACAGAAACAGGCCATTTGGCCCAACGGGTCTATGCTGGTGTTTATGCTCCATACCAGCCTCCTCCCAATCTACTTCCTCTAACTCTATCAGCATAACCTTCTATTCCATCCTCCCTCATGTGTGTATCTAGCATCCCCTTAAATGCATCTATACTATTTGTTTCAACTACTCCATGTAGTAGCGAGTTCCACATTCTAACCACCCTCTGAGTAAGGACATTTTTCCTGATTTCCTTATTGGATTTATTCACAGCTAACTTAGGCTTATAACCCCTATATAAAATGTGCATTGAGCTTATTAACAATATTTCAGCACCCACTTTTTTTTTCCTTCCCTCATCTCTTGAAGGCCGGACTTGTGCTGGAGTGATGATCCAGGTTGCAGATGGCCATCCTGTACCACACCCAACAAGCCGTTCCTCCACCGCGAGGCTGGATAGTGAGCATAAGCAGGCTATTTGACCACCCTGGACATAACAAGCAAATCTGATTATGTCCTTGCCCAAGGTCAATACACGGACTATCCACCACTCATCTGACTTTTTTCATCATCAAGGTTTTCAACGCAGCAACATGATCTTTGTAATCATGACAGATTAAACCTTCCAACGAAACTGCAATAGACATTTGCCCCAAACCATCTCACAAATGATAAGATTTAAGAAATCAGAACTCTCAATAACTGCTCAATGTTGACGAATAAGTCTGGATCTAAGAAAGCGGAGCAACAGGTGTTTCTAAATTTCAAAAGAACTATTTTATAGCTGCTATTGAAATGATGTTGCTTTATCTCACGCTACATTTATGTTTGTACCCAGAATGATTCAGCTATGCATCACTCTGTCATAAGTATCCACCCTAGTGATATTTATACTATTGACGACCACAGATGTTTGAATCCAGGTGCAGGGGGCAAACAGCAGCATATTGCCTTTAGGTTACCATGCTGACATCACCTGTGGAGACAACTGCTGTTTACACTATGCCAATGCCAGCATTAGTCCAATGTGAAAGCTGCTCTTAGAGAGGGTGAGTTATTGGACTACCACTGCCCAGTTTTTAATGCTTTCTCCAATATTTTCTGACCTTCAGTGCAACCTGCAAGTTGTCATAATGTGCAAAATGCTTGGTTCCTCAGGCCTGTGTGACATGAGCAGAGCTGGGTTATGAAAAGTCATACATAGCTAGTTGACCTCCTGTGGCATTACTCAAGGTCAAAAGTAAATGATGTTTTTGATCGTTTCTCATTCTGTAATTGCCTTTCTGTAATTGCCTCCTATTTTTACATTTTTTGATTCCAGTTTTTCTATTTGACTTCCACGCCTTCTGTCTTCCTCTTTTCTACCTCTATGTTTTTCCAGAAAATGCTGAGACACTAAAAATAGAAAATATGAATACTCTGGGAAGCCTTGTGGTGAACTGACTTAAAACACAGAATCGATCAGAATCAAACACGACCTAAGTTAAGAGTAAAATCAAAGTAATGATAAAATTGCACGCCCTAGTCATTGTATAATAAGCCCCAGTATACACAAATATGTGTGTGTGTGTGTGTGCGGGGGGGGGGGGGGGGGGGGGGGGGGGAAGCAATTTGAGCAACTGACTCCGTTTTTGAAGTGTTCATAAAAGACTCAAAAATGGCTTTTGACCTCCCGTCAAGACTGGTGTCAGTAAAAAGAAAATGGAGAAAACAGGAAACAAATAACAAAATAACAGGTTTGCAAGGGCATACAACAGATACACGTTGTTTTGAAGGGAATTCCTATTGAGTATATATTCAAGGATGTGGAATTTGCCAGGAATTGATTTGTTTTTTGTGAAAGGGAGATTAATAACAATTTATACCTATCTGCCAGTCCCAAAGTTATGTGCATCACAGGTATGTAAACAAAATATCATTCTTTCCTAAAAATACATTTTCTGAAAGAATATTGTGAATTATAAACTTACAAACAAGAAACCTTTGAAAGCCACTATCCACTGCCACAGAGTGGATGCCCAGTGGATAATGAAAATTGGTGGATAATTGACAGTCTCTGACTTTTCCTCTTTCCTTATATGGCACAGCAAGGCATGAGAAAGAAAACTAGCCTAATGCATATGACGTAGGAAACATTATGTGGTTTTATTCATCAAGGAAAGGGATGAAGCACGAATGACAAAAGTGTCTGTGCAAGCAGACGTCATCTCATAGGAAGCTGTGTCCTCCAAAAATTCTACAGAATAATCAGAGAGATGCATAATTGGAATGTGAATAATAATCAGGGCTCCAGTGTAAATAGAAACAGTACCTCAGGGTGTTGACAGTTAGGAGGTAAATATCATAATGCTAATATTGTAATACTATTAAAAAAATCCTGAGAACTGTAGTAAGAGACTATGGGGCCAAAATTGCCCCTTTGCACAGTGCCAGTTAGTGCCGCTGGCCGTTGCTAATCGTGCTCTAATGAGTTAGCACGCGGGTGCGGCGGTCACATCAACCCGAGCGGATTTTCCCCCGTGATTCCGCTGGTGAAATATGGTTTGCACCACACCCTGCGATTAGCGCTTCGCCGCAGTGCACGCACGCCGATGATGTAATCACTGAGTGCGCCGACCCCTTATCGACCAGCATCAACCCCTTTGCGCTCTTCGGGTTAAATTGCCCCACGGAAAGCGAGGTCCACGAGGGGCGATACCACCGATAGTTTCTCGGTGCGAGAAGCTGTGGTGGTTGTGGCACCCCGCCCGCTCTTAAAGCCACGTCACCACCTTTTTTCTGTTAGACGACTTTTCAATTGGCCCGACAATGGCAGCCGCTGGTGTGGTTGGGCCGCCAACATGCAGCCCGCCACCCCCAATTGGGTTGCCCAGTGGGTACCACTAAAGAGGCTGCAGAGTTCGCAGCGGACCTCCCCTTTTAAAGAAGTGAAGGGACTTTGTGAGGTGTCAGCGTGATGCGGCACGTCATCATCGCCGCGCTGATGTGTGGAGTGCCGCGTGAGCACCTGGTTAGTGCAAGTACCATTTTTCTTTTCCAAGAGCCCAAATCCAAGCCAGTGCCTGCGCTTCCGCGCCAGCAATGAAAAAAATTATTCAAATTATGCGCTGCAAATCTAGTGCGGGGCAATTTCGGCCCCTATAGTTGAAAAGCTTTACATAGCTATTAACTACAGAACGATTTGAATAATATTTACAACTAAAAAGGAAGTTGCGCTATTTAATAGTTGGTGTATGTACCAGCTCTTATGTATTGGTGTGTGTAATCAGAGTTGTTTTATGATGCTTTTCATTTGTACATGTGAAGAAAATTTGAAAAGAAATCAATGTGAATGCGTGCACTGAAGAGTTATGATCAGTAAGAATTCCAGAAAGCCCATGCAATATACATAACCATTACAACAGAGATCTCTCTCAAAACAACAGCTCCATTGCCCTCAACATATATTGCACTGGCTTCATTCTCGAATAAAAATGTAACGCTACATTAAAACTTTGTTTTGAAATGACTATCATTGGGCAATTTGAATTGATAAAACAAACATTTCTGCCAACAAAGCAGATTAGAGAAGTGCAAGGTGGAAATAAAATCAATGAATTTGCATCATACATAGGTAGCAGCAGGGAAGTGAGCCTTCCCTGGTAGTTCAAACAGCTATTTTCTCCTTGGAAATTAAATGAGCGAGTTTGTTCCTGTCCTTTTTCCTGGCCTCTGTCAAGTTTCTGTATATAATATTGATGCTGATAGCCTTCCCCGGAGAATAACATCTCATTCATCTACTTCAAAGGCAATATTAAACAATTCAAAAGGTTTTTATTCAGGCTTAACGTAGATGTGCCCTCATGAGTTAAACCTCACCTGGTGCAGCGCTAGGGTTGGGCACCCTTATGAGATTAGAAATGAAGTGAAAGACAAAATTAAATCTAGATGTCAAAAAGAATATATTGTTCATGGCTTAAGGCAGTCTAAGTTCAGCGTAAAAATGAAAGAACCCTGCAAAGCGCCACAAAAAATGCTGATCTAAAACATGTGGCCTTTGGTAATTGTTATGAAGGTTTTTGATACTGGGAAAAATTGAGAATGAAATGTATGGTGACCTGCTGCATTACATTGAAGCTACACAAACATCAGAAGTAGGCCTGCTCCACATCACACATTAAGTCACTCGAACTGTTAGTCAAGATGACTGTGTAATGGCCACTTTTGCTGGTGAAAGCAATTTGCCAGCTGTGTACTGCAATAGTTTTCCCATGTCACTGTCTCTATAATAAATTAGAATTTAGATTGCAAAAATGTTTTCCTTTCTAAACTCAATGTTATTTAGATTTCTTAGAAAATATAAAATCTTCAAGTTTCCTTATTATCCCCAATAAACAATGGACCAAAAGGCTAATTTAACAATGAAATAAAAACAAATGCACTCAGATTTCTCACTAGACGCCTTGATGACTCGCCAAGCTTATTCCATCAGCAGCTAAATCATACAGACCAGAAATGCTCCAGGTCGATTACTGGCTTATGCTGAGGTAGTTGATCTTGGCCAAAAGAACATGAATGGCACAGATATTGGTCTCAGGCTTAAGGACAGAAAATGACCTCTCGCCACATGCACAGATGTCAGAGGAGGCCAGGATTGGGTTCAGGTGTGATGCTCCCCATGACCAGTTAGCCTGCTGACAATCACTGTCAAGCCTTACACATAGACGAGTTACACGAGGGACTAGAAGGCAATCAATGCCGATGGAAAAGCAAAAGTCACGGCGTCAATAGCCAAAAATTTCATCGAAGCTGCCTGTGTAACTTCACTGCAGTGCATGGAAATCTAGTTTTTGTGTGTAAATAGGGTTTTCGCCACACTTCCGACAAGTAGCGAAGCGGGAGCAGCTCCAAGGAAGTTCTTGGCCAATGTTCTCAAGAGAACAGCGGAGGGATTTTTCTTTTAAATTAGTTTTATGACCCGGTTAACTGCAAATTGGCAACAGTTTTGTTTCATGCTGTGCACATCATTCAGTTCCTTCCCAAAGGTTTGTGGGAAGGTTTCAATTATTTTCCTGAGTTAAAACATGTCCCATGTTGAGATTAAAGCTGATGCTACAGATGTCCCTTTTCTTGCATTTTGAGCTGATCTTAACAAATGCTCATTTAGTCACTCCTTGAATTTCAGTATTCTGTGACACTCTATGTACCCTGATTCTGCATAAAACTTGCAAAACACAATTAAAAAAAGCCAACAATGGCATGCTACAACAACTCCAACATCTACTTTCCATCAGGTTATTTATAAAAGACACCAATATTTATGCTGTTAAAGTATAGACCAGAGTTTCAGTGATGTACGCACAAAAAAGCATTAATATATAGTTTGATATATAGTTGGATAAAGTACTGTGCACAGTTTTGGGCCCCTCACATGATGCATGATATAATGGCCTTGGAAAAGATTCAGAAGAGAGCTACAAGAATGATTCCTAGCTTAAAGAACCTTAATTACTCGGATAGGCATAGAGAACTGGGTCTATTTACTTTAGAACCATGTAGACTTAGAGGCAACCTGATAAAAGTATATAAAATAATGAGCGGACTGGATTGCATGCCTATTGACAGATTATTTCAGTTTGACAGAGTGGGGAGAATCAGGCGACATGCATTTAAACTATGCAAGAGTAGGAATAGGCTAGATTTCAAGCAGTTCTTCTTTTTCCAGAAAGTAGTGAGCCTCTGCATTGTCAGCATGTGTGGTATGTGCTGACTCTTTGCATATTGTCAAAAAGGAACTGGACTGGTTCTTAGTTGGGGCAGAGATTGCATCATATAAAAGGTAAGTAAATTAACAGATAATGTATGCATCATCCATGTAATATCCTGGACTAGTTTTGATCGCCCGAGGAGGTCGGAAAGGAATTTGCCAGAGTATTTTCCCCCTGGCATTATTTTCTGTTTTTATTGCCTTTCCCAGGAGATCACATGGTTGCAGGAGGGTAGGAAGTGTCTAGTCATTATGCTACAGCCAGTTTGTCTTTTCCTGCCTGTCAATTTTGTATGTTTGTCTAATTTATTTATACTTTAACGTTTACATCAACAGAAGGCATAGGCCATTTGAGTTCACACGATGTTAATGCCTAATGTCTAAAGGGGAAACGATTTGATTTCACTGCTATGCACAGTAAGCCATTTAGTATATATTCACCAGACATTGGCAACACTACAGCAAAGCTTATTAACAATGATATATTTGTTAATTTGAGTGTGAAATTCTCCCCGTCCATAATTTTAAGGAAAAATCAGTAGGAGTACAAAATTAGAATTCTTACTTTATACTCCGACTTTATCATTAAAATTACCAATGAGAAGAATGTCATCCCCTTAATGTCAAGGTTTAGCTTGGAGAATCTAGTGAAACTCAAAGTAGCAACAGCATTCATATAGTTTTGAAAAAAAGATAGGATACAGAAGGAAAGGCAGGAATCATATCCATCAGAGTTCTGTAAGTGGAATGTGCAGGTGTACAAGTGAGGCTCATAACAGAAGTAAGATCTTACACACAGGGATGCAATGTAGCAAATTAACATGAATTAACTTGGTGCTATATTAAAATACGATGCCATTGAGATTGAAACTTTCAAGCTAAATACAAGAAACAGCAACATGAAATATCTGTACATCAGTTCTAATATTGTGGCTGAAGGTGAAGTACACAAGACTGTATGAGAGGATATATATGCAGTTTGTGTAACTAAGCTCTGATTGCAGTGCTTGAGACCACAGCAACATTATACAGTGCTAATGAATTCCGGCTTTTCTCAGGAAGCAACTGCTCCCAGGCAAGTTATTAATTTTGAGAGCCGAGACAGAAAATTGGAACAGGTGGGCAAATATTCATACAGGAGAGTCAGACAAATAGGGTCACCCAACAACCGATAGGGACTTGATCTTGCTGTAAGGCAGGCTGAGTTAGCAGCGTGGCTAGTATTGAAAAACAATGGGGTTTTTTGGTCTGAAAAAAAACCTTGCAATGTTGTGTTCTGCATTTTGGACTTAACTTAACTAAGAGTGAAATTATTTCCCAAGATAACATCATCTTTAGGAAAATATGAAGACCATTGTGACCAGATTTTTAATTATCAAATTTATCAAAATAAATAATTTTTTTATTGAAAGTTTTGTGTCTGTGATAATGCAGGATTATATGACTGTAGAAATGTAAGAAGGTATGACTTTAGTGTCCTTTCAGTCAATCAGGTCCCAGAACCAGAATATTGTCCTTTCATCCAATTTTATACCAGGACTTAAAAAATTACAGTGATAGAGCAATTTAAATGTGAGAATTTCGAGACACATCCTGAATCTAAGTGAGTGCTACATCAATGATGCAATTAGCCAACCAATCGTGACTAGTCAAGACAGACAGTCTGCAAAATAGAAGTTGTAAGCTAAAGGGGGGCTCTTGAATGGTGCTGCATGTAACGTTATTTTAATCTTAATAATTCTATTCCTTAATCATTCAGTATTGTATTATATTGAACCATATGTATGCGTGTGCACTAGGTCCGTGCAGCAGAGCTGGTCTCCAGTCGTCTTGGTTAATCCTTGCTATTGGGCCAAGAACTAACTCTGTCAAGCCCGTCTGGTGGCTGGTGTACAATGGTCACCACACGTTAAAAAAAATCCAAGCACAGGCATCTTCCACCCTTCAGGGTTTAGTTTGGACCTGGAATTTTAGATCCTTCATTGAAACACCTATGAACTTTTTGACATGGAAGCAAGTCATCCTCGATTCGAGGGACTGCCTATGATATTGAACCCTAAAACAAGTGCAATGTACGATCACACCAATCAGATACTAGAGGACACTGTCTCTTCAGTGAATTAGATCCCAGAACCATGCCTGTAGTGTCATCAGTTCATCATAAAAATGACCAATTGGAGAAAAATAAGTTTGAATGACCTTCAATCACCATGACATTCTCCTTTCCCCCACCTCCTAATATAAATTTCAATACAATTTTCACAATGACGTGTATTAGAGCTTTACTCTATATTAATTGGGGGTGGCTCATCTGTTGCTGAAGCCCTCATCCATGCCTTTGTTACTTCGAGATTAAACTATTCCAACATGCTCATTGCCAACCTCCCATGTTCTACCCTCCATATACTTGAGATCATCAAAAACACTGCTGCTCATGTCCAAACTCGCACCAAGTTCCGTACATCCATCACCCCTGTGCTCACTGGCCTACATTGGCTCCCAGCTACACATGCCTCCATTTAAAAATTCTCATCCTTGTTTTAAAATCCCTCCATGGCTTGGCCCTCCCTATCTCTGTAATCGCCTCCAGCCCTATAACTCTCCTCCAATTCTGCCTCTTGAACATTCCCTATTTTAATTGCTATACGATTTTTGGCCGTGCCTTCAACTGCCTGGAATTCCCTTCCTAAACCTGTCTGCCTCTCTACCTCTCTTTCCTCCTTTAAGACACTCCTTAAAACCGACCCTTCATCTGCCCTATTATCTGCTTATGTGGCTCGGTGTCAAATTCTTTTTGATAACGCTCTGGTGAAGTGCCTTGGGATGTTTTACTATATTAAAGACGTTATATAAATACAAGTTGTTGTTGTGGGGAACCACTGTTGTTCTCTCCCAGCCAGGCCCACACATTCCTTTGATAATTACTGCCCCCATCTTCCCCATTCATTCTCCCCAAACCTTGGTTTCTCCTCCTGTTCCTCCCCAGATCCAGACAAGCCTAACATCCCTGACTACCACACGTTGGCTTCAATCCCAGCCCTTCACACCTGTAGGTCACCCAGACTGATCTGGCTTTCCTGTGTGTTTCCTCTGGAATCCTTCTCCATGTTCCCTCTTTTCACATGCATGAGCTCCCCCTCTCCCTCCCTCCACCCCCCCCCCCCCCCCCCCCCACCACACACACATTCACTCCTTTCCAACCTTGGCCTCCAAAGCTGCTCCCTCTTAGCAGCAGACAGCTCTTTGCCTTTCTGCTCAGTCACACACATACCTGGCATTCCTGATCCCTCTTATTTCCACTTTCCCAGCTTTTACCTCTTGAGCTTCTACACCCTATCTGCTCTCTCATGGCCTGGAAGGATAAGGATTTGCTGCGTCCTGCACTGGGATATATATGGCCTGGGGATTTGTTAAGTCTCTGGTTACAGGGGTCTGGGATCTTATTCGGCTTCAGGAATTGGTTGGGGCTGGGACATGCACCCAAATGCAACAAAGCATCAAGCACTCTAACTCCCTATTGCCAGAGAAAGACAGCTGTCAAAGGGTGAAGCTCCAAGTCAGGCTCCAATTCTCCTTGGGAGACAAGAGGGGTAGGAGAGAGTGAGGACATGCAGAAAGAAAGAGAGAGAAAGACTCACACATTCACATAAGGAGAGACCATACATACTAAATGGTACAATTTTAAAGGGGGTGCAAGATCAGAGAGACCTGGGGGTGTTTGTGCACAAATCTTTGAAGGTGGCAGTACAGGTTAGCAAAGCAGTTAATAAAGCATATGCGATCCTGGACTTTATAAATAGAGACATAGAGTACAAACACCAGGAAGTTATGCTAAACCTTTATAAAACACTAGTTCGGCCCCAGCTGGAGTATTGCGTCCAATTCTGGGATGTGAAGGCTTTGGTGAGGGTACAGAAGAGATTTAGTAGGATAATTCCTGGGATGAGGGAATACACTTATGTGGATAGACGAGAGAAGCTAGGGTTGTTCTCTTTGGAACAGAGAAGGCTAAATGGAGATTTGATACAGGTGTTTAAAATCATGAAGAGTTTGGATAAAGTAAATAAAGAGAAATTTTCCAATGGTTGAAGGGTCGATAACAAGAGGGCACAGATTTAAGGTGATTGGCGAAAGAACCAGAGGCGATGAAGAAAAATTTTTTTACGCAACGAGTAGTTAAGCTTTGCAATCTACTGCCTAATAGGGTGGTGGAGGCAGATTCAATAGTAGCTTTCAAATGGGAATTGGATAAATACTTGAAGGAAAAAGAAAATGCCGGGATATGGGGAAAGAGCGAGGGACTAATTGGATTGCTCTTCGAAAGAGTTGGCTTAGACTCAATGGGCCAAATGGCCTCTCTAGGTTACTAAAGTATTATACCAAATCCATCGGTTTGAAATCCTAATACAAGGTAGCTTCCCCTTATAATGCTGAGGGCTGCCAAATGTGACACCTCCCTTTTGCAGATTCTTTACAAATATTATTCCAACATTTGGTCTGCCCAGTGTTCCATACCTATCTTCCATTATTATTGTTTTGATGGACTTGTTGCAATAAACCCTATCTGAGCAATCTGTCTTAAATCAGCACACCACAAATGGTGTTCAATTTTTCAAAACCTGTCAGAGTGCTGTCCTCCTTTCTCATGACATAGATCTAATGCACTGTAATCTTGTTTATGTGATGTCAACAACATTATTTTGACCATTGCCTGCATTCTACATGAAAAATAACATTTTGAAAATAGATTTGTGTCTTCATCAGGGACTGTTTATGTTTTGTAATATTATTACTTACCTGAAACAAAAAGTCCATGGCCTGCCCACTTCTGATCTCTATCTGCTTTTATGTCCAAAAAGAGGTAACCAAAAGACTGGTAATAAGCAGTCTTGATGGCTAAGTGGTAAAATCTCTGTGTGTGCCCCACTGACCAGGGAGATCCCAGGTTTTTCTGTGCTGAGTTAAGTCAAAGCTTCAGTAGGGACTCCAAAACTGTCACAACACACCTGTGTCACGGAGAGAAATTAGGCTAGGGTTCCCTCTTGCTATACAGCAATCCCTACTGGAAATGCATGGATGTGTGGATGCCAGATGAGGACAGGATTGGTCTCATTGTTATGCTCTCCACAGCTGGCAATACGGACTGTCAAGACTCACATGAATAATAGCCACATGATGAGCTATCAGAAGGTAACTGGCCTCCGTGGACCATATCCCCAAATGAGGGAGTCAATGCCTTCAAGAGAAAAAAGAGGGGAGAAAACTGGAGACAGAAAAACAAGAAAATAATGCCTTGCTGTCAATAGAAAACAGCAGCACATTAAAAGGAATTGCATTCATTTTTCTCTTCAATTTCAAAAATCTTTTAATGTGACTTTAATTTGCCTCTATTTCTCTGCATGGAGGTTTTATTTTATAATTTTTTTTTATTCTTAAACTATCAACATATCAACCCAATAAGCCAGTCTCCCCCAATTCCCTTCAACATGGTTTAGAAGGATTGACAGATGTATTGGTGAGCTCCCATTGAGTTGGACCCTGTACTGCAGCCTGTCGTCAGGGCAACAGAGCTAAGGTGGCCAGGTACTCTGCTCTGCCAAGTAACGTTCAAAACATGGGTTCTATTGAGGTAACAGAAACCTGACGTTGCATTTTAATGTTTATTTTAAAAGCTGTTTTTCTTTATATATTGTATGTGTTGTATACATCTTCATAAGGCAGACAATCATAGTAACATCAGTGCTCCTTTAATGGACCATTAAAGATTCAGATTTGACTACTTTTGCAGTTCTACTTCACAACTTGCTCTGGTGCAAAACAATTTTTCACACTGCACCAACATAAGGCATAAAGTACATCTACAATATTAACCAACCAAACTATATATGCTCAGCATTTTTTAGTGTCTTCCTGAAGCGATGATTTCACAGCTCTGTTCATTTACCTTACACTATGGGGGAGACATTTGCCAGCCTTGCACACGTTTTTTTCGGTGATATTTTGCCTTTTTTGCCAGTAAAAGGTACTCACCTAAATTGGACAAAGTTAAATTGGACAACTACTGGTTTTGAAATATCACCGAAAAGCAGATCGACAACATGCAACACCAAAAAAAATGTGACCGCTTAAAATTGGCCGTTCGACTAACCCGTACTCAGGGCGAAAAAACAGCACCTGAGAAAAGCCTGTGTTGAATCCCCAGAAACAGCGGTAGGTGTGAAGACCTTCAAAAAAGGTAAGTTGAAGTTTTTAATTTTTAATTCATTTTCAGCAATTGATTAGTTAAGTGTATAGTGAATGTTTTCTGATTTATTTTATTTTTGCAAATTTTGGGTGTTTTCTTCACTCCCAGGGCCTGTATTTTTGGCCTCGGGCTAAAGTTGGCGAGGACCATGGTTTCCATCGGGAATCCTCGTGCAACGCCGATTTTTACATTCGGGAGCATTTTTTTGCCAATTTTACCCCCTTAAGAAAATGACGAAGTCTTTACTGTTTTTTTCCGAAAAATGACAGGAAAAAAAACAATATCACCAAAAACTGAATTTCTAGCCCTATAACTTCAACTGGTGCAGCATGGTTTTCAATCTGTCCCACAATGCACCATGACATGCCAAGAGATTATATAACAATCAGTTACAAGCAGTTATGGGTTATCTTTAAAATGTAGCAGATGGTTACACATCCCAGTTGTTCTTCCTTTTGTTCAATGCTTTTTAAAAAAAAACATATTTTCCAACACTGCAATCACAGGTTAAGTGCTTGCAATGTATTTTTGCCCTTTTAACACATGTTGGCGCTCAGCATAAAATTGGCACATTGAAGAGAACACACATGGGACCTTTGAAATGGCTTCAACTGAAGCAACAAAATTAGACGACATAACTCCACTTACACCATTCTAAAAATTGTCCTGGTATAAAATCACCCAATTCTCAACCCAATTCAGTCATCCAAAAGGCAGAAATAATAGAAAAGCAAATTATAATTTAAATAGAGAAAAATTGCAAAGTGCTGCAGTACAGAGGGTTCTGAGGGTCCTTGTGCATGAAACAGAAAAAGTTAGTATGCAGGTACAGCAAGTAATCAGGAAGGCAAATGGAATGTTGGCCTTTATTGGAAGGGGGATAGAGTATAAAAGCAGGGACGTCCTACTACAACTGTACAGGGTATTGGTGAGGCCACACCTTGAGTACTGCATACAGTTTTGGTCTCCATATTTACGGAAGGATATACTTGCATTGGAGGCTGTTCAGAGAAGGTTCACTAGGTTAATTCCGGAGATGAGGCTGACTTATGAGGATAGGTTGAGCCTATACATATTGGAGTTCAGAAGAATGAGAGGTGATCTTATTGAAATTATAAGATAATGAGGGGGCTCGACAAGGTGGATGCAGAGAAGATATTTCCATTCATAGCGGAACTAAAACTAGGAGATATAGATTTAGAATAAGGGGCTGCCCATTTAAAACTGAGATGAGGAGAAATTTCTTCTCTCAAAGGGTTGTAAATCTATGGAATTCTCTGCCCCAGAGAGCTGTGGAGGCTGGGTCATTGAATATATTTAAGGCGGAGAGAGATAGATTTTTGAGCGCTAAGGGAGTAAAGGCTTATGGGGAGTGGGCAGGGAAGTGGAGCTGAGTCCATGATCAGATCAGCCATGATCTTATTGAATGGCGGAGCAGGCTCGAGGGGCCAAATGAACTAGTCCTGCTCCTATTTCTTATATTCTTATGAGCCTGCAATCAATGCATTGCTTCATGCTATTTTTCTAACGTGTTTGGTGCAGCGGGTGGCTGGGTGATGCCATGTGTTTGAGCATCTTTCAACTCTGAGAACACAGAGCTGAAATCAGTCCAAACAGAGGGAACGATGGCCTCCCCTTTCCAACAGCTGTTCAGGATTGTGAGCTCATCCCAGTCCGACAGCTGTTCTCAGCACAGTGCCCTCCAATTTTGCACTAATTGGGCCTGAAAATCTTGGCACAGTGGGCCGACATGTCAAGGAAAGATTAAAAAGCTTTAAAAAAGTCAAAATTCATATAAACTTTTTAAGACATCAATTTTATATAAAATTCCAGAATTGTAGTAATAGTCTATGCCCAGAAATTTCCCATATAACTCTTTATTATAGTATCAGATGCAAACTGACAAAGAAACAAAGACTTGTATTCAGATAGCATCTTATCGCAACTCACAGAATTGTTTCAAGCTCTTTCACATATAATTAATTACTTCAAATTGCATTGACAGTATAGGCAAACATGACAGCCATTTTATGCACATTAAGATCCCACAAAAACATCCTTGGTTCAAAACGGAGATTGACTGACTTTTGTTAGGTAAGGATGTAAAGGGTTGTGGAACTAAGGTGGATAAACGGAGTTGAGGTACAGATCAGACATGATCTAATTGAATGGCAAAACAGTCTCAGGTGGCTGATGGACCAATCCTGTTCCTATGTCATATGAAGGATGGCACCTTCTCTTCAGAAATCCAGCACTCTCTCAGTATTCGAGTGGCAGTCTAACTTATGTGTTTAAGTCCTGGAGTGAGGATTGAACCCACAGTCTGACGAGAGATGAGACTGCTGCCAATTAATCAAAACTGACACCTGCCCCAAGGCTCTCATCAAGATTGGCCTTGATTCCTAACGCTGACCATGTCACTCAAATGTACAGAACTATGCAAAACCTTAATATACTAAGAAACGTAAAACCAATTCCCCTGTTTCCACATAATTCATATTTTCTTTATAATTCTTACAAAATATAAAAATAAATGTTCTTAGAAATTCCAAAGTATCAATGGCCTTATTGTTACACCATGGCCTGTAATTTGCGATCAGTGCTGAAGCTAAGGCGTTTGCCACTGACCTCAACGAAAGCTCCTCACAGAGATCTCACAATCTTGTGGCAAGAACTTTATATTTCTCAATGTATAATTGATTGTAGCACTGTGTAATGGGATCCCCAGCGCGGAACTGCAGCGAAGTCAACAAGCTCCCTAAGTAGCCAATAACACCGAAGACTTTGCCCAAATGGCAAACCAGGAAATGGAAAGCACAGATTATCTGCACCTTTTAAACATGTTAAAAAGAGCAAAATAAAGATTGGGACAACACTGGGATTAAGGTAGAAGCTAAAATTTCATAACAAACTTTAAGAAAGAAAAATATCATAAGCAAACTTTAAAAAAGAAAATAAATATATATTTTTTAAATTGTTATTTCTATCATAATGGAGAAATTTGACACTCCACAAATATAAAAATTAGTTTTTCAGGCCCAGAACAATTGTTTTAGTCAATATGCTGTTAAAAGCCCTGTTACACCTATTCAAACAAGGCTTACATGTAATCAGGTATTTAACAGCAATATTAGCGCAGAAAAGTTCCAGTTCTCGTTAGTTCCACTGATTTCACGGTTGCCAGCAATGGTGGTGGAGGGGGTGGTCCACACACAGCCTGTGTTGGAGCAGTGAATGACTGACTGCAACCTCAGGATGTCCGCGTTTAGATGCGCCTGCGCTAAATCCTGAAGTTACGGTCAGTTTCAGAGGGGTAATGATGGCAAACGCTGATAGTTCGCCATCATTACTCACGGCAAAATCTGGGTCTATGTTGTGATTGTTTGTGTTGAGATTTAATTATTCTTTCCTCACTGAAGAATGTTGAGTTTTGTTTGAAATTGACCATTCCATCTCCCCAAGAAGTTACATTAACCATGTACAGCCCAAAAACAACACCCAACAAGATTTACGATATTGTCTTTCTGCCTGGACCAAGCTGCTGTCAAGCTTGGTCTCTGACTCTGCTAATGAGTCAACATCACTCAAGGAACTTGTGCTTTCTTGTAAGACAAAGATTGAATGGATTTCATTTTTCAGTGGAAAGTAGATTTCAGTTTATTCTTTCAAATGATTTAGATCTAATTGGATGATTAATTTCATTTATTGGATTCCTCCTTGAATTCAGTAAAAAAAACTATTTTCTGAGAAATACAGCAGACTATTTTGGAGCTTATGGGTAACATTATTTGGATAAAAACTTCAGAAATGATGATCGCACAAGTGTTTTGAGGGAAAATATTTGTTTAGGAAAATGTATTGCCCTCCCCAGGACTTCCAGTCCAAGATTGACCTTTTCCGAGTTCTCCCAGATTTCAGAATTGCCTCCCAGTACTGTCAGCCTCCACAACCCTCCTTTCCCAATACTCCTGGAACTTTGACCACTCTTCCAGTGATCCCAGATATCAGGCACCTATCCTAATGCTACTAGACACCTGAAGTTGCCTGAGCCCTCAATGATCCCAGATCTTGGATATCTCAATATCAATAACAACAACTTGTATTTATATAACGCCTTTAACATAATAAAACATCCCAAGGCGCTGCACAGGAGTATTACAAGACAAAAAATTTGATACCGAGCCAATAAGGAGAAATTAGGGCAGGTGACTAAAAGCTTGATCAAAGAGGTAGGTTTTAAGGAGCGTCTTAAAGAAAGAAAGAGAGGTAGAGAGGTGGAGAGATTTAGGCAAGGAATTCTCGAGCTTAGGGCCTAAGCAACAGAAACACGGCCATCAGTGGTGTAGCAAATTATAATCAGGGATGCTCAAGAGGGCAAAATTAGAGATTACAGAGAGGCAAGGTCTTGGAGGGATTTGAAAACAAGGATAAGAATTTTGAAATTGAGGTGTTGTTTAACTGGGAGTCAATGTAGGTCAGCGAGCACAGGGGTGATGGATGAGCGGGACTTGGTGCGAGTTAGGATATGGCAGCAGGGTTTTGGATGACCTTAAGTTTACGTAGAGTAGAATGTGGGAAGCCAACCAGGAATACTTTGGAATAGTCAAGTCTAGAGGTAACAAAGGCACGGAGGAAGGTTTCAGCAGCAGATGAGCTAAAGCTAGGGCCGGCACTGGCGATATTACGGAGGAGAAAATAGGCAGTCTGAGTTATGCCATAGATATGTGGTCAGAAGCACATTTCAGGGTTAAATATGACACCAATGTTGCGAATAGTGTGGTTTAACCACAGACAGATGTTGGTGGTGGGGACCGAAAACAATGGATTTGGTCTTCCCTATATTTAATTGGAGAAAATTTCTGCTCATCCAGAATTAGATGTCAGCCAAGCAGTCTGACAATTGAGAGACTGTGGAGAGATTGAGAAAAGTGCTAGTGAGGTAGAGCTGGGTGTCATCAGCGAACATGTGGAAACTGATGCTGTGTTTTCAGATGATGTCGTCAAGGGGTAGCATGTGGATGAGAAATAGGTGGGGACCAAGGATAGATCCTTCGGGGACACGCGAGGTAATGATACGGGAGTGGAAATAGAAGCCATTGCAGGTGATTCTCTGGCTATGATTAGATAGATAAGAATGGAACACAGGCGAGTGCAGTCCCACCCAGCTGGACAATGGTGGAGATGCATTGGAGCAGGATGGTGTGGCCAACCATGTCAAAGGCTGCAGACAAGTCAAAAAGGACGAGGAGGGATAGTTTACTTTTGTCGTAGTCATAAAGGATGTCATTTGACAAGAACCATTTCGGTACTGTGGCAGGGGTGGAAACCTGATTGGAGGGATTCAAACATGGTGGGGGAAAGACGGGCATGGATTTGGGAGGCGACAACATGTTCAAGGACTTTGGAGAGGAAAGGGAGGTTGGAGATGGGGCAGTAGCTTGCAAAGACAGAGGGATCAAAGATTGTTTTTTTGTGGAGAATGATGAGGGAGATTTGAGGGAGAGGGGGACAGTATCCGAGGAGAGAGAACCATTAACAATGTCACCTTTTGCCAATACTATCAAATCCTAGGAACTTTTTTCCAACTACATGCTCCAGTGGTCCCAGAATCTCTCTCCACAGTACTCATAGATCCTCTTTCCAATGCTCCCAGATCCCAGGGTCATCACAATGCAAATGATAATATGATAATATTTTCCTGTTAATATAACCTGGAATAGCACTTATATTCTTATAAAATATTTGCATCACCATGAGCAATTGCAAAATTCATACAGTACAAAAAGACATAGAAATACTTTTTCACTTAAGGATAGCAGTAGCTGGTCTTAGCTTCCATCCTACCCTTATCTTACCGTCAAACACAATGTTTTTGAAAAGTTAGCCATCGGTGCTGCACAATTATTTAGAGAATTGTTTTCCAAATGTCTTCCCTCCTTTCCTCCTGAAGCCACTGCATCCTGCTGCTTGCAACAATGCCCAAAAATATTGGGATACAGTTCAAATCAGACTATTGGAGCAGAATCGCACCCAGCA